>NW_009260410.1:6483082-6515487 GCF_000687185.1 Egretta garzetta
AAAAAAAGTAAGACCCGTGGGTTGAGATAGAGACAGTTTAATAAGAGAGAAGAATAATAATAATAATAATAATAATAGTAAGAGAATATACAGAATATATATAAAACAAGTGATGCACAATGCAATTGCTCACCACCCACTGACCGGTGCCCAGCCCGTCCCGAGCCGCGATCACTCCCCCCGAGCCGCGATCACACAGCTCGAGCTGCGACCACACTGCCCGCGACCGACCGAACGGAACGAACCGAACGAACGAACTAACCCCCCCGAGCATGACGTTATATGGTATGGAATAGACCTTTGGTCAGTTTGGGTTAGCTGTGCTAGCTGTGCTGTACTCCCAGCTTGTTATGCACCTGGGCAAGCAGGAGAAGCTCAAAAAGTCCTTGAGTAGTCTGAGCACTACTTGGCAACAGCTGAAAACATCAGTGTGTTATCAACATTATTCTGGTACTAAATCCAAAACACAGCACTATGCTAGCTACTGTGAAGAAAATTAACTCTATCCCAGCCGAAACCAGGACAGCATGAAACAAGCAAATGTGACTCAGCTGAGTCTACAGTAGTGTGCTTTCCCTCTGATTAATCTTAAGGCTGGCTGTAAGAAAAAGTGCTTGCCTTACTGATGGATTTTTGTGTGAGAGGGAACAACGCGAACTTGGGAAGAAAATGTTTCAAATTTCAGGATAAATATTTCAGAATAAATATTTCAGAAAAAGTATTTTACAAATATATGTATTTTCATAGGAACAGAAAATTTCTGCCCTTTCTTACCCTGTAATCAGCCTCATGGAGCCTCAAAAGGCAGAAATTTCATCAATAAGCCTCAGGCTTATTCTGCCAGCAAAGCTCTACATTTGACATTTTATATTCTGACATTTTATTACTAGCTGTGCTCTGAAACAATAAAACGGCATGGCACAATCTGATGATTTGAATTCAGTGGAGGATTTGGATAGGATGCTTTTTCCTAGATGCACCATTTCATATTTATAGTAGTATGAGAGTCATTAGAGTTCACAACAGTGACATGAAAAATGGTTTTAAGCTACCAATTTTCAAAGTAATGTGAAACAGTGGTAATGAAGAAAATAATGAATTTTTAGTCTGCTTTCAATTACCTTGTTACTGATGAATTAAGTTACCTTCAGAGTGGAGTTACCTTGGCAATGGAGTTACATTGCTAATGTCAAAGCTTTCATGTTCAACAAAAGGGGTAAGGGGAGCAAAGTTTTTTTTGTTGTATGCTTGTACTGTGCCTAACACAAAAGGGTATTGGCCCATCATAACAGACCTCTATCTTTCATGTTCTGATTGTAAAAATATTGTATGTATACCAAGATATCATATACTTGAAGTGCTATTTTAGTTTGATGAGTAATCTTTGAAAGGGATTACAAACACTCTCGAGTCCACTGGATAGAATCACTCCACTCACTGTCATGTTTTTCTACTACCCTCCCAAGCATCTGCTATTAACTACATTCAGAGAAAGGTACTGCTTTAGACAGACCTTTGGTCTGACAATTATAGCACTTTGTGTATTCATACTGAGAATATCTTAAGATCTGTATTGATTTGGAGTAAATATTAGCACATACAACAAGTAAAACTTATACCCTACATATTCAGGTTATGGAGGGAGCATGCGTTACCGTTTTATTTTTCTTAGTTTTATCTGAAATACACATTTTGAAAATAATGCCTATGAGAACACTGTAAGTTTTACAGTGTTTTCAGAAAGTGTTACTTTGCCCTTTGAAGAGGGCTTTCTTAAGAAATACTGTGTAATTATTTAATCTGCTTAGTACATGTAACCACAGAGAACAGTCAGTTTTACAGCTCCTGAAACTACTATCAGGAAGAGAGTTTAACTGAAGCTCCGTGAATTCTATTCTAATGGCCTGAATCTATTTGCTTCTTTTTGGTCAATTCTTACTCCCAATGAATCTACAAATACATCATGAAAACACTTCAATTTATGAAATCACAGATTAAAACACATTGCTCCCTATGTAAAACAATTTATCTTATTATACTACAATACTATCCATGAATGCACTGTGGAAACAGACAGGCGAAAGCTTGAGATCAACAGGAATTGCTGTTATCTCAATGAAAACAGGATAAAGCCCTAAGGAAAATTTGCTTATACTGATCAATATAAATCCAAAAAGTGATTACGATGAATGGAGTTATTATAAAGGGCTTTTTCATGCCCATAAAACTTTATTCTGAACTATGCGTGTTCCAAGACTTTCCATCTTGCTGAATCAACCTTTCCAGATGTTACTGCCTCCTCAATTCCATTGATTGAACAGTTTGGGCAGCTGTAGACTGCTGTAGACTTCAGTTTAGACTGAATAGGCAAATGGTCTGGTTTAAAAACCAAAGAAATAAAACACCCAAGCAAATGTTTTCTAGAAAGAGCTTTTAGAAAGAGGTTTTTTCCAAGCTCATTTATGGCTCACTTCACTGATTAATTTCAGAGCATTTTCATGCTAACACTCAAATTTGCAGAACTGAGGGGACTATGACCTCCATCTCAGAGCAGGGGAATTAAAGTGATCAGGAACAAGTGCTGAGAATGTTATAAGATTACCTTTTAAATTGAAGTTTCCCCCCCCCAAAATAACAATGTGTATCATAGCTAAACTCTGTAATGCCACATTTTTTATATTTGTTAAATGTGTGATGGGAAATGCAAACATCCAACTGGGAACACAATTTATCACTTTTAAAAATGTACTAGTGAAGTTTTCCAATGCCAATTACATCCATTAATAACTGACAAAACCATACCTTAAATAGTATTCTTACTTTCATTTAAGTAATTTCAATAATACTGTTACTATTCATATTTCACTAAAATAGCCGCAAACTCTCCATATGATTTAGGATCATTTCAAAAGAGATACAGCAAGACAAATAGCTGGACTTATAGGAACTTTTGGCCAGAAAATATAATCAGTTAATATGATTAGTTGTTTCTAATATATGCAATTTCTATACCCCCCTCCCAACAAAGTTAAATATTACATGAACAAATAAGAAACTTCATTTGTACAATGATAATCCCCATCAAGAATGCTTACTACCCAGGATTTAGACGAAGTGGGTGAATTATAAACAGTCACCTAACAAAGGAATGGGAGATTTTAACTCAAAATATGACACCTGTATAACTTTGTAATTAAGAGCTATTTCACAGTAGAACAGTCTGCATTTCAAAACAGACAGAAACAGTGGTAAGAGTTTAAAAAAAAAAATAATCACTTGGAGTGTTTTACCACAAAATTAATACAACATTAAGCTGCTCCAAGCTCATTCCTGAAACATCAATAATTATGTCTTTTGAGCATTTAAAATTTCCTTTGAAACCCAGTATCACATAAACTGGGTGGAGAGGAAGAAAAAACCCATGTTGTTTGACTCCCAGAAAAAGTAAAAACCTCAGAGCATAGCTCTCACCATACTTTCACAAACAACAGATTTTAGTGCATCCATTGATTTACAAAAGAATTTCCCAAGTAAAGCAAATCATCTAGCTAGTGATTTATGGCAGTGGTAGGAAGCGCACTCAGAGCTGGGGCTGCTCCCAGAATTTTTGCAAGTATAGCACAAAAAAGCCTCTTTGATACAATTTGCTTATATATGTGAGCATATGATAAACATAGCATGCTCTGGCTCAGTGAAAAGAGAACAAATAGTTTGTTTAATCAAACAGAAGTTATTTTCAAACTTTTTTACAGCTTCATTAAATACCTAAAACATGCAAAATTACTTACAAGAGTAGCTAAGATTTCTATAAGAAACGAAATGATTCTTAAATGCCTCCTGTTTCTGCTAAGGATTCATCACTTACATTATAATTTTCTTTCTGGTTTTCATTTTCCACACTTTCCATGGTAAATGTAATTAGCTTAGCTCACCTATGACTAAAACCTCCATGTAATCATACCCAGCTTCTCTCTTTGTTTTTGCAAATCATGAAAGAAACCAATCCTGTGGATAAAGTTGGAAGCTTTGAAAGACAACATTCAACTCATGTGAATCTTGCTAATTGCTATTACTGTTGATCCTGAGATCACTACGTCTAACGTTTCTCAAGATCAGAGCCTTAGTGACTGCACAGGGACTGAAATGTATATGTTATTATTAAAAACAAACATTCAAGTAATTAAATAGAAAGGATGATATAAATAATGCCTGTTCATTTTCCCAAGAGGTTGAAGACTGTACTAGAAGAGAGGTAGTTTGGGCACGTACTGCACATGCAGCACTACAGATAAGGTCTAGGAAGAACTCTCTGGGGGTAGAAGCTGTCCTTCTTCTACATGACTACAGTGACCATCAAAGTGAATATGCAGTACCCATTCACATAGATGTTCTTGCAATAAAGCAAACAAGAAGTAAGGGCAATAAAAGTTTAAACAGACTATTTTTGAAAGATTCTTTAGGAGAACTAATTGCAAAGGACCCTGCAGCAAATGCACAGAATTTGTAAGATATTTAGAAATGTCCCCTTGTAAATCTGGTATTAAACAGAACGCTTGTTTTGGTTTTGGTTGATATTAAGGATTTCTCCCCTGAGATTCAAAGTGATATCATATCATCATTTATCAGTCAAAAGATGCATCAGAACTGTTCTAATGAAATTAACTTTCTCCAAGACAGAAGTTTATGACTGAAAGAGCCAGTCCACAATTCTCTTTCAGGAAAGAAGAAACAGTAATAACATTTAACTAATTTAATTTTGGTATCTCGGTTTATAATGTAATAATACAAAAGAAATCTAATCTTGGAAATAAGATAAGATCTATTACTTGACAGGTTATACAGGATTTAAAAGTAGCATCACAGAAATATGACATTATTCTTTCTAATGAATGGTTCAAACATGAATTAAGTAATTAAGTGCAGATTGCACAGCCAACAAAAAACCCCAATAAATTCTGTTAATGAAATTGTTCTGTTCAAGAAATCATAGAATCATAGAATGTTTTGGGTTGGAAGGGACCCCCAGAGGTCATCTAGTCCAACCCCCCCGCAGGAGCAGGGACACTGCTAACTAGATCAGGCTGCTCAGAGCCCCGTCCAACCTGGCCTTGAATGTTTCCAGGGATGGGGCCTCCACTACCTCTCTGGGCAACCTGTTCCAGTGTTTCACCAAATCCTCTGACGTTGATTGTCCTAAATGCGAAGTGATGTTTCTAAAGCAATTACAGTAGTCAGTTCTTTATTTTCCTGTCTCACATTAATTCAAAGCAATGTCCTGAAAGTAAATCATTTGCATTGTAATTTCTTAATGCTATTTCAGTGGCTAAAAGGCAACATAGGCTTCCCATCATAAGTAGTTAAATCACTAACTCTTTAGCAGTGGTGAAGAGTAAAACTTCAAAGGATTTTATCTCACAAAGGATATTTTTAACAAAACACAGATTTACCTATGGGAGCTAGATGCACAGATACCAGAAGATACACAGAAAAATGGTTACCAGCAAGCTGTTATTTGATTTATCAAGCATTGTTCAGTGGGTTCTGTATAAAAGTACATCTAGGAGCTGACTTAGCACAGGAGGCACAGAAGACTGCAGTTCTCCACAAGCACTGTGCAGTGCCACGTACTAATGCCTGGCTAGAAGACTGGAGTGCATTAGCACAATTGTACACCCCCATGCCTGTTCCTACACCAAAAATTCAGAACAAGCTATTAGGCAACAAAGAATAGCAGAATTCATGTCTGTATGAAACACTGAATACAAGAGATATCCAAACTTTGTACTTGCCTATCTAACCATACAGAGTCTCGGTCTTGGAAAGCCAGCATGTGAGGTAAAGTAAAAGCAAGGAAGTGTGGCCCAACACTTGGTTTCTGTGACTTACTATTTGCCAACTGAGTCAAAAAGATGCCATGTGGTTTCAAAACTGCTGCTTTGGCAGACTAGAATAAAAATGAAAAGGGGAAAGGCAAATGACCAGTCAGATCTTTCCCACTTCTTTTTAAAGTATTCTGTAATTATTCCTTTCTTTCTGAGCCAAATTATTTGGTTCTGGTTTTAATTAAGAGTTTCTCTTTTTTAGCTGAGCAATTAGGCCATGAAAGGATTGTTTGGAGGTGCTAAAGTCAGAGGCTAACAGGGCTTCTTTAGCACAAAATACCCTCAACAAGGAACTGGTCCCCATGGATCTACAGGGAGAAACAATTCAAACTGGGGCACATATGCTTCTTTGACCCATATTCATAGTTCTATGAGCAGAGGAGAAGTAGTACTGCTCCTAGGAGGAGAAACTGCTAAATGTTTCATACTTCCTTAATAAAATCTTATTTACAAAGATTGTTTCCCTGAAAATAAACAAGAGAAGATAGAAGCCGTACTACTCAATGTTCACACCATCTTTTCAGCCTGTGAATTACCTGAAAAGCTGCCAGCTTTTCCACAAAATCAGAGTACACTGTTTCTGTGCTGTTTTCTTTGAATATGCTGCTGGTTTTTCCAGTAACAAATGTGTACCTTTCCAGCAAAATATTCTGAGCCATTTGCTGCAAGTTTGGCTTTAACTTTGGCAGATGTCCAGGGCTATCTATTCAGCAAGTTTCAAAGCAACCCAGAATCAGCAGGCAACTTGAAAAGTTCTCAGCCCTTCCTTGGGCTCACACATTGGCCTCAAAGGGTTAAACAAATGTAAACACAACAGCAATTTTTCCCAGTGTCCTTCTGGACCATGTTCTCCATTATAATTCTGTTTGTTAGGCATTGGCTGCTCTGCAACATGAGCCATTGCACAGTGAGTGTGAACAACAGGGAGATGCACTTCAAAACTGCACTCCTGATCTAAAGCAAAGACCTAGTGAAGATGCACTGTCTTTGTATCTTATTACAGAGATTTAAATACTTTTACCAAGTTTTCCTGTTAGAGTTGAGACTTTATCTGGATTTTTACTTGAATATTCAGCAAAAGTGAAAATTGCAAAAGATACAGGCTGCCATTCAGTCCACAGACCAGACAAATTAAACCCTTTTCTGGAGATGGGCCTTTGGAGAAATCTCCAAGACTGCCACGTGCCCAAATCAGGGACATCCTCACTGCAGAAAGGGAGCAGAGTATGGTAGCAACTAGTGAAAGAAAGATGTGATTAAAAATAGGGATAAAGGCGGAGATAGGTAAAATCCCACCTTTTCACAATAAACTTTTGCCTTACATTATTTGAAGTACAATATTTTCTCCTCTTTCCTGAGCAGTTTTGTATATCTAGGCACTTGTGAAATTCCCATCAACTGATCAAAACGCCAAGATCCTATTTTTACAATATACAACAGATGAAATAATGATCCATTTTTTATGATGTGGACCAGAACAAGAAGCTGAATACTAGCAAAGAACACATCCTTGATATTTCAAAGACCCAGTGATATTTACTGTAAGTTTTGTGTTTTCTCTGACTGTTAGCAATGAAACTGAAAATACACACTTTACATTAAATCAAAGGTTCCATAGTTCATTCTCTAGTCTTAGTCTTTATGTGTGGATAAATTGGTAATAAACTTTATTCCTTAAAACCACAACTTAAATAGACCTTTAAGCCATTTACAACACTTAATTATATTAAGATTTCACACTTTAAATTCTTGTTAATTCTACTGAATTTCTAAATTACTGATATTATATTTACTATGGCCAGGATAAAAATCCTTTATCAGTGGGAAGTAAAATAATCTGCCACCTAAAGCAATATGGATTAATTTTAAAGTTAAGATCTCCCAAACACAAACAAATAGTCAGATCCTATCATCACCTCCAACTGTACTGTGTTTTCATGCCCTGGGAAAGCTTCCTCCATTTCTGCCAGCATATAGCAACATTTGTTTTTCTGTACTGCAATCTCTTTGCATTGTTTCTCTTCTGCACAATGAATAGAAATTATTATTCTGTTTCCTGGATATTTAAAGACAAGGAGTTTCTATTTAATCTTAAGGAATAGATCAACCAATCTATTTTAAAATTAAGCATATTCAGTTAAGGGTCTAGAGCACAAGTCTTATGAGGAGCTGCTGAGAGAACTGGAGTTGTTTAGCCTGGAGAAGAGGAAGCTGAAGGGAGAACTTATCACTGTCTACAACTCCCTGAAAGGAGGCTGTAGTGAGGTGGGTGTCAGTCTCTGCTCCCAAGTAACAAGTGATAAGATGAGGGAAGGCTTAGGTTGGATATTAGGAAAAATTTCTTCACCAAAAGGGTTGTCAAGCATTGGAACAGGATGCCCAGGGAGGTGGTTAAGTCACCATCCCGGAGGGTATTTAAAAAACATGTAGATGTGGTGCTTAGGGACATGGTTTAGTGATGGACTTGGCAGTGTTAGGTTAGTGGTTCTTAAAGGTCTTTTTCAACCTAAAAGATTCTATATTCATCTCTGTTTCTAACAACCATCTGAGTTTTAGCTGATTTCATAGTTGACATAATAAATTAAAACTTGGTAAGTCAAAGGTTGTACCCCATCTGAAAAGACTTCTTGGATTACTTTTACTGTGTTCGTAGTTTTCTCATAGGCTTTGCATCATGCATCTCACATGCTGAGACTTTTTTTTTTTCTTACTAGTTAAATTTGAACCAATAATCTTAATTCACAAAAGATTGTGGCCAGCATGGTAAATCAGCAACAAAAACAGTATCTCTTGAATAGAGTAGGTCATATTAAGTAGGACTTCTGATTTTGTACTTGTCTCTGTGCACAAGTAACTAACAGATGCTGGATTACCCAATCAGCCTTCCTGCAAGAACAATCATGGATTCATATTCATTTTGGCTGGTGCAGTATCTAAGTTTCAGCCAAATTAATATTCAGCTTTCTTTATCTTCAGCACAAAAGAAGGTTATTCTAATATTGTTGTGCTTATCATAAACTTAAAAATCAACATAACTGACTATCATCAATAAAGTTAAGGTTTCTTGATGCTCTTCATAAAAACAAATGTGGTGTTACCAGCGTGTCTTTCTAAGTATTACACAATGAAAATTTCTAGTGGCTTGGAAAACTCATCAAAACTTCAGCTTCTATTCTAAAAATTAACCCAACAAAATTGAAGGTGTTTGGTTTTCTGTTCTAAATGTATTGATTTTCCATTAAAAAGAAAATCTAACTGCAGTGTATTTTAAATCTCTAAATAAAAGATCAGCACTGTAATGCAAATATTTTAGATGTAAAAGCTAACCAGAATAATCCAGTTTTAATCTTGATGCTTAAATCCCACCCCGTTTAAAAACCTTTTTTTTAGGCTTTAAAAACTTAATACTTTGTGTAGAAATTGCTGTTTCTTTTTAAATTACAGAAACTCATCTTTTTTCAGAATAATAATTCACAATAGCCAAGTTCCTGGAACTCAAGAGACACTTTTAAAACTGCTGTCCAAGCTTTCACCACTTTTCTCCAAGCTTTATTGTACTATAAAACACAGCAAATTAAAGATAAATACTTGAACACATGCACAGAGGGACACACATGTGCAACGGCCTTCACCCTTGCTTGCTAAGCAGGCTTCTAATGGAACAGTTAAAAACAAAGATGATGATGACGATATCAAATATGTTTTTTCTTTTATTTCTTTTTAATGAAAACTGAGATAGGGTCTTGATTCTTTGGCACTGCTACAAGTGACACTCCCCTTCTCAGTTTATGTAATAAATGAGCAAATGTTATGAAAGCTTTGCCCATGTTAGGCTGTGAGACTGAGGTCATACCATTATACTGAATCTGCAGATTTCCCTTTAAATCTTGTTGCAAACAACAAGAACATGCTGATCATTAGTGAGTTACTCCCTTCACACAGCAGAGCTAATACATGAAGGTGAGTGGTTTGTGAACTTGAACAATTTTTAAAAAAAAACACCAGAATTTTCAGTGAATCAGAGTCACATGAAGATTGTTTTAAGAAAAGTACCATTTCTGGCACACACAGCCTCCCAACCAACAATAGTTCTAGTTTTGGCTTTTCTTACTCATGAGTCTCTCAGAGCAATGCTGTATTAAGTAGGCCAACCAAAAGAGTGACATGAAACTGTAAAAGAAGCGTTTCATGTCTGTTTGTGTCTGTGATGGAAAATAAGACTTGGCTGGACTCCATGGCCAATGCAAAACATTTGCAAAATAGCTTGAAGTTTTCCTAGCAGCATGCTTAAATAACCTAAGAGGTAAACAAAGAAGCTTCGCATCTTCTCACATAATTTCACTTTTTTTTTTAATATTGTTAATTTGCTTTCTCTGTCTGAGGAAAAAAAAAGTCTTTTTTCTATTTGTATCAAATGAATTAAACTAAATAACTAAATAAAATTGGCCATCTTAACCCATCTTGCTCACCATGCACACCCATCAAAGCAAGATTTGAATACGAATTAATCCCATGCTGGATTAGTAGAAAGAAAACCACAGATGTTCTTAGGACACATGATACAATAAAAAATATGTCTGGATATCTGTCTAGTATCAGATATTTGGAAGCATTTTGGAACAGAAGTGAACATCATACTGACACAGCTCACGAGGCTTCACCAAGGAAGCTAGATTAATTCACGGCAATTGTGGATTTGTTCTCTTAAAGAATCCACAGTGCCTCCATGGAGTATTTCCCAAACCATGCAACAATTCCTAGCCTTTCTTATCCTTTCATGACAATTTATCAAGGTATTGCCCGAGCTGCTGCAGCTATAGATTTGAACTGAATAAAGACAACAGCAAAAAACTAAACCCATGAACAAACAATTTAATCTTGATATTAACATTTTTATAGCTTGTGTCTCTAAAACTGTAGCCTATGATTAGTATTTTTTTTAAACTTCATATGAATTCCATGGTAAAATTATCCTGTTGGTATACTACAATACAATTATAATCGGAAAGCTAACTCTGTAGATACATTCATCATGGTTAAGAGGGAAAAAAAGCTCTTCAAAAGTAGGAAATATTTGACTATAAAGTAGAAGTGGCAATTTGTAAAACAAGATCAATTTTTAAAATAATTTTGTCCTTTCCATACATTTTGCAGTCACCAGTGGAAAATTCCTACTATTTGTGAGGTTATAAGGCCATAAATCAAACAAAATAGGAAACATCTCAAGCCCTCAACAAATAGGCTACAGCTGCAATAATAGTGTTGTGGAATGAAAGGTTTAGTATATTCATTTTACAAACACCTGAAATCATTAACAGTCATCATTCTAATTGTGTTTTATTGTGCAATAATAAAGTTCTAGTTGGCAGCTCCCAAGTTTAAGTTGAGAATTATTCAGTATATTTTAGCATTGTTTACATTTAATTTTAGACTAGCTAAGATTGGTTGTGTGACCCTAGTCCCAGGTCAAATAACAGACCTTTTACCATATTATGTGATTTAAAGTAAAGTACCATCTGAGCTAAAATAAGGAAGCTGAAAAGGAAAGAGGAAGCAAGTTCAGTCACTCTCCAACACGACTGATTGTAATAAATCAGCTGAAAAGAAAAGTGAAAAAAATTCTTTGTAAGATATAGGCAGGATGTTTGCCCAGTTTTACAAAATGATGCTCAGTTACTGCATTAGCAGTTTTACCCTTGTGCAATTTAATTCTTACTTTTAACAGGTTCATACTTAGCGGATGATTACATCTTTTCCACCAGTGCGTGAAACTAAAGATCAAAGACCAAATGACATGTTTTTGTCATTTGAAACATCCCAGGAATCATCAGTGGTCAGCTGCCACACAAGGAGAACAAAGTCCCATCCCAAATCCAAACTAAGATTTCCTAGTGACTTAACTGGGAAAAGAATAAATGTTTAGTTCCACAGAGATTTCACCTGGAATGGGGAATAAACAAATGAGAAACAGTTAAGAAAAAGAAGAGAGGAGAGAGAGAAGGAAGAAGAGAGAGATTCCAGCTACACTTACTACAATCCTTATAGCCAAGACTTCAATAATCTTATTGTATCCTTTATCTCCAAAAAGAGAAGTGCTGCGGGTATGCCACTTGGGAACAATTTTCCTTTTGTTTTAACATTAAAGTTCATTTGTAACCTGTAATGGAAAACTTCTCTGTGCCAGAGAAGCTTCTTTCCACTTATGATGACCAAAGCCATAAACCTAAAATCCAGACTTAGATTTCAAGCCCTCTAATTCGACTTATTTTTTCTCAAAATTAGACAAGGAACTTGGATACAGGCCCATACTGAACATCAGGCTGTCACAATATTCTTCTGTTTTCATATGACTCCTGAAATACACTATAGGACTATTAAAAATAACACAACTTTTCAACACGACATACAATTCAAGACTGGACAAGTTAGTCAATTTTATGCTGAAATGACCTAATAAGAACCAAGCTACCAAGCATATTATGCCCTGAAGCATGTAAATTAATTTGCATCTTTTTTTGACACTAATGATCGTTCACCTCTACATCTTGATGCTAGCAATATTATTTGTATTCATTTTATTACTAATGACACATCTTATATGAGACAATATGGGCAAAAAATAGCAAAAGATGATACTTCAGAAATTTTGAATCAAAAAAATAAGTGAATGTATAAAATATACTGTCAGACACACTGCTTCAAAGCGCAATTTACATTTTTATCGTAGGTCTCTAAAGTATTCAGAATGTTCTGAAATGCATGAATCTTATGTAAGTTATTGCCTAGGAAAACAGTTGCCATATGGGTGGTGTGTATATACCTATGCGCATTAGTCTTTCACATGTCACAGCCATCTGTGATTTTAGAAATGCTGTAAATCTCTACCAAGTACATGCATTTTCTTATGCTCAGAAGATTTCCAACTCCAAGTTAGACATCCAAAAGAAATGCACATGGAAAACTGTTGGAAACTATCAGGGAAGGCTAATGCTTATGCGTGGTTCTTAATGGCTCAAAGTCTAAGTGGCAGGCAGTCATAAATGGAGTTCCTTAGGGGTCGTTATTGGGCTCTGATAGCATTCAATATCCTTATAAATTATTGAGATGGTGGAATTGAATACACACTCACCAAGTCTGGGGATGACACAAAGCTAGAAGGATAAGTAGATACAGCAGAGAGAAGAGCCACCTTAGGAAGAGAGAGCTTAGCAGCCTAGAAGACTAGACTAACAAGAAATGCACGTGGTTTAACAAAGACAAATGTAAAGCCTTGCTTGTGGGATGAAATAAATCCAAGCAGCAACGCAGTCTGGGATCTCACTAGCTGGAAAGGGGCTTTGGAAATACTGGCGGACAGTAAGCTGAGCATGAGTCAGCAGTTGTGCTGTTATAACAGTGAAGGCAAATCATGTCCTGGGCTGCATCAGTAAAAGTATAGTCAGCAGATCAAGGGACGTCAAGACTTTACTCTGCCACACCTGGAACACTGTGTCCCATTTGAGTTCCCCCATTTCCAGAGAGACATTCACAAACTGAAGAGGCCCACAGAGGGCCACCAAGATGGTAAGACTGTTGGAGAACTTGAGGCATGAAGAAAGGCTAAAGGAACTGGGTTTACTCAGCCAAAAAGAGAAGTTTTAGGGGATCTAATCAGCCTTGCAATACTTAATAGGTAGGTACGGAGAAGATAGGGATACTTTCTTCACAAGGATAAATCATGACAGGACCAGAGGAAATGGACACAAGTAACTCCAGAAGGAAATCCATGTAGGTGTAATAAGAAAATTCCTCACCATGATAAGAGTTCAACATTGCAATAGATTGCACAGAAGAAGTGGGGGAATCCCTTCAATTCAAGCTGCACCCTATAGAAAGACTTTGCTTGTTCCAATTCTCACTTTTGGTGAGAATAGGGCTGTTAGTTAATTCTTGATTTATGTGTTTAAAATGTAACCTTCTTCCCTCATGTGAACAACTGCTATACAGTTTGATTCCATTAAATCCACAGAGATCTGAATTGCAATATTCAAGAGCTTCACTAATAAACTTTCCCAAAAGGTTTCTATAAGAAACAGCCATGTGAAATTCACTTAACAAAAAGTTCAAACTCTAAAGTGAATATTTTTTTCCCCAACATTCACTCCTAGGCTTTTTAGATGTTTACAAGCTATCTGTAGTTTTTTGTTACTGAAATATTATTTATGTGCTGGAAAAACTGAGGTATTTATATTTGTGAGCAGTCAGGCTCACAAATTGAACTACATGTCATAATGTCCGTCTCTTTTTATCAGCATCCATTAAAATAACATTTATTTAAATCATATAGTAGTGGCTTAACAAGCTGAAATAAATGAATGTCAAATCAGAGCCAAACTCTGCTGGAAGCATTCCAAGCACACTGTTTGGACATACATATAAAGAGTCCCCTTTGTACTGCATCTGGGGGAGTCCATTACTCAGCTGACTTCTGCAACACTGGCCTGACCTACCGCTTATTTAAATTAGTAGAAATCTTTGTATCAACATCTTGGGGTTTGGATTAGCCATGTATGCATTTCTGTTTACTTTGTCAAACACTCCAGTTTCTCCCTACCTTACTAAGCAGCTGGTAGTTACTCAGGGAAATTATACTAAATGTAAAGAAATACTTGTTTGCAGCATTTTCCAGGATAGCCAATATGAAAGAGCTAACAAATCAGAGCAAGACTCTGCCTTCTTATGTAAAGCAGCCCTCTAGCATGATCTTTTACTATATTATAAACAACTTAAAAGTTCAATAAATATTAGCAGATATTCACCTAGGGAAGACTTCAGTGTTCTAATTAGTATTATATTAGTTAATGTTTTAACAGTGGTTTTCATATTTCCCTTTGATAATTATCATATGGTATTCTTGACTTTGTCTCTAATATCCATAACAACTTCACTATTGGAGGCTGAGATTCTTCAGATTTCACTTAACCGGTCTGTGAACTTGCAATGGTACCAAGCAACACTTTTCCAATTCTTTAATTAGGTTTTCCAGAAACTATTTTTGGACTATCAGATTCATGCCAGTTCCAGATATAGTTTCTATCCACCTCAAATATGAAAAAGACAAGAACAGAAACGCAGACTGAAAACAAAGGTGAAAAAAGATCATTTCCAGTGACTGACCACACATAAAAATATGCCATTGATTTAAATTGATACAATCTATCCATCTGCAATAGTTAATCTAATATTATTGATAAATAGCATGAAAGGTCAAAGTTAAAGCTCTGCATTTAGCAAGACAGAGATTCATCAGGTCACTGAGTCTTGTCTCATGCAATCAGTCATGAATATATTCCTATTTACAAAGTTTTCATGGTTCATCTTAAAAATAAGTTGGGAATTTTTGTCTCTGCTATTTAGATGATGGTTAGCAACCTTCTAACAGATGTAGAATAACAGGGAATGAGAAACTTCAGCATGCATTTTCTCCTAGATATATATTTTGTTGGTCTCCCTTTGTAAGCTAAAAAATAGCAGATATCATAAAACTGAACACTTAAATCAATTTGTCAAACCCCAAAATTATTAATTCTACCACATGGTTTTAAGATATTAAATGTATGACCTAAAAACCTGAGTAGCAACCTAAAGGATGGGAAATGCCAAAATCTGTAGGAGCAAAATGCAACTAGTGGAGGAAGGGCTTCCTCTAATAATTATGGAGGACTAATTTCTCTGATGACAAGAAGTGGTTCCAGTCCCCAGAAACACTTTTACCAACTGAATACACAGCCTAAAAGTTTTACATCAGTAAAATTCAAAGACTCTTATTTGCAGAAACAAGACCTTCAAGCCTTAGTTTACTGAGTGTGCCTTTGGGAGCTCAGTAACGCACAGTGAACTAATGCTCCAGGCTATCAATTAGACAGTTCTGGATCAATGAGCTGGGAGGGCTAAGGTGATTTCTGCATTAAATATAATCTAAGTGTTCCCTTTAAGCAGCATGTAAAGGTATAACCAAAATTCATTTGCATTCTTAAAACTAACTGAAATAATATTCTGCAAGCAGTCTACATTAAAGAGTCATGAATATTTGGCTTGATGTAATCCCAGAAAGCCTGCTCTAAGGTCTCCGCAATTCAGTGCTCTTCATCTTAAAAACTTCTGTAAGTGTAAGGAAAGTATATAAGACCCATATAGATGAATCCTAGTTGTAATTTGATAGAATTCTGGAGAAATTTCTCTAAAGCTGTTTTTTATTTTTATGCTAAATAGTTCTCTATATTTTTTTCCCTGCCCTGAAGGTATGATACCATTGAGTATTAAATTCTACAGTGTGTCCACAAACAAACAAAAATCTAATAGGAGGTTTAAAATTTTAGTATTAAGCTCTGTGTAATTTCCCATGAAATAAGCATTTTTTTTCTCATCTGCTGCAGATGTCAACACAATGGTTTCCAGTTATGTTGCAAAATTAGCTTAAATCTTTACTGGTGAAACTGATGTCTGCTCTGAGCAATGGGAGTTCCTTTAAGGAACCTTGCTGGACATCAGGCCTGCCCTTGAAGACAGTGCAAAACTGAAAAAATTCCCCTCCCTCACAACTCCCTCCTCCGAAAAGCAGAGAAGCTACAAGAAAACCTACCTGATATATCAAACACCCTTTCCAGGAATAAAATAGCTCAACTAAAAGAGAGGTGCAGCATTATTTCACTGTCTTTGCAAATGAGAATGCTGGACTATCACATCACTTTTGAGTATGAACTATTCTGATCTACTGTTACACTGGATTAACATAACTGTCAAGCAGAAACTGTGTGTGACTTCTCATGTCAACAGTACCAACAGATTTAATGACATTTTAAAAGGTCTTTTATTTTGTCTCATATCTATCAGATTAAACCACATTCTATTC
The DNA here is from genome assembly GCF_000687185.1 of Egretta garzetta. Lineage (NCBI taxonomy): Eukaryota > Metazoa > Chordata > Aves > Pelecaniformes > Ardeidae > Egretta > Egretta garzetta. The sequence continues at coordinate 6,499,856 of NW_009260410.1, forward strand.
ATAAAAATTAATCTTTCCTCATTCCTAGACTTCAGATTTTTCCTATGCCTTGCTTCCACATTCAAACACTCTTTTTTTCAGTCTTAACACTGAGATTTGAAGTTATACTCTATCTTCCCAGCTAGGAGCAGCAGAATAGGGTTCAATGCATAAGTAATCAGCAATGCCCTCTAAGAGCAACTGATGCTAAACAACATACTGTTTCTGCTTCTTGCCAAAAAATCACTGCATATTAATTCCATTAATTACATATGTGCATTGCTATCACAGTGAAAAAAGAAGACTTCAATCCTATAGGCCATGCATGTGGCATCTTTAAATTCTGAATACAGTTCAGGACATAGGGACAGTGTTGAAAAAGGATTTGAACACTTTTTTTAATCAGAGGGGTATAGCCACAATTCAGCAGCTGAAAAATTCACCACCATACATTCTGCCACAGAATAATTGCAGGAATATAACAAAATAAGTCATGAAACATAAACCAGTCATGATTTTAACTATTCACTAACCAGGGTTAAAAAGCTCCTCAACATTTGTATTCCTCAAGAAAAAAAGCCCTTTTGCTTTCACTCAAGGAGCTCTCAAGTTGTAAAGCTCTTCGTGCCTGTACTCAATTGCAGAGGTAAGGCAGGTCTCCCATTTGGGCACAATCAGCTCTGCTGGCTGAAATGAGAGCCTATGTTCCCCTTTCTTTTTCAGACCACTTGGTTCTTTTTGATAAGGCCACAAAAGGCAAGGATCACTTTTTTTGGGTCTCTTTTCACTTGCAGCTGAATAAAATTTAAAGGAACATCTGATTGTTTATATAATCTGGGGCACCAAATTGTTATCTTTAGAAAAAAATTATTCTGTATTATGTTCTTCTATCACTACAGTGGTAACTAGGTTACTTTACAGAGTAATAGTGAAGGTTTTTAAGAGACTGACTAGTGGTCAATTTAATTTCTATTGCCTGCACAGACACCTGGCTGATAGAGCAAAGACCTTTTCTGCTTCTGTGTAAAGCTGAAGATATTTAAAAAAAGTTTTGCTACAATATTAGTTCAGGGCTTATTGTCCTTGTATGAGCGAAATACTCAACTAGTGAAGATATGGAAATCTTATGATTTTGTAATACAAATAAGTCCTCATCTGCAAAATATTAGATATTAGATATTTACCAGGTAAGAGATTCCTTGGACCAAGTTTTTCAGGCCTTTTGAAAACAGCTCTTTACTATAGAAAACAAACATAGCACCATAACAAAGGTTAAGGAACCATCAGAAAGTACCAAGTCCTTGTCATTGCCTTAGGTGAACAGAGACTTATATTTCTCTTTGCTGACTATGAGCAATTGTCTGGCCTACAATAGATTTTTATTAAAATTTTTCATTGAAGTTAATTGGGAATATCATATACATTTCACACTTATTAAAACCACGTGAAATTAAAATACATTCACGTGTTATGTTTCATCTGATTTTTATAGTTTATAACACACCATAAAAACACATGTTAATTTTACAATTACTTGTGCACTTTAATTTTTGTCCTCTCAGTTTAAGGGACTGGTACTATGCTCTAGAAACCCAGACAACTGTCCAAATGATACAAATAAGCTTCATTTCCTTTACATTTGGAAATATTGTCTTTCGCTACATTTAAATGCAATTTCAGACACCACAATGAATAGTGAATAAATCTTTCAGAAAATGGCAACTGCTTTTTTATTTTAGAAACCAAGTTCTTTTCAGGGGACATCTGGCACTTATTTATGTTTAGATTATCTTTCAAAGTAATAATAATAATAATAATAATAATAATAATAATAATAATGCATCTGTGTTTGCTAATAGGAATCATAATTCCTTCCTGCTGTTGTAAGATGTTTGTTAATTTTTCTCTACAGGAGCTCTACTGAAATTTCAAAGGTCTCAGTGTAGTCTATGGGCAAAAATCAGGCCTGAGATAAGCAGAGGCAACTACATTAACTTATCAGGGTCCATTTTCATTTATGCTATGAAACAAATTTATCTTATTTCTCCAGAGAATCAAGAAAGGATGTTGAGGCATAATTTTATGTAGCATAATGGAATGATTCCAGAAAATTGCTGGCAATGATACGGTCTGACTGTATATTCACAAACATGGAAGTTTCAAGCTATAAACTATTTAGTACAACATATGCAATTTTGTTGTTCATACTAGGACCTTACACCCTTCTCATTCCGGTGATCCATTTCCAACCTACTTCTTCCTTTATTTTCTACTATTACCACTTCACAATAGTCTCCTCCTGAGGTTACAGAGAGACCCACTTCTGCTCTGTCAAGTGAAAACCATACCCATTTGTCCTATATATAATCACTTGTTCAAATCCTCCAATATTTACTATCTCAACAGCTCTCAGTTCACCTGTCATCACCATTATGTGCAAGCTTCTCCTTCTGCAAAACCATACCTTGGTAAGAACCTCCTAATGTAGCTAACTGCCTCCACACATACTCCTTCAGAGTTACTCTGGTATTTTCATTACCCAAATTCCTAATCCTATCACTAAGCTCTAGATTCCTAGTTAATGTACTAGATATCCCCTTTTCCCCCAATCAGTTGGGAAGCAGCTTTGGGATTAATTTGATCTGTAGCTGGACCTGTGGAGTTAAACATGAAGTTACCATTTAACTTAACATAAGGTACACGCAATACAATTGGCAACGGTGGTGCCAATATAGGAGAGTATCTCTTAGGTCAAATGATAGAGGTCAGTTATTTGATACTAAGAAAACTATTAATCATAATGTTAAAATACCAAATTGCAAAAAGGAAACAACATCATACCTAAATATTTCAAGATTTTACTCAGCTGACAAGCTGTGGAAGAAACTGTATTCTTGCAAATCAGAGGACAAAGCTGTGGCTTTTATTTGAATGAAAACATAAAATAGCAAGTTTGGACATTCTTCACATTAAAAGTCTGTACTGTATTTTGACATCTGCAGACTGATTAATGTGAAGAGGGCACTGCCTTTATTAACCTATATTTCTAAGGATTATTTGGGTTTGAAACAGGAGAAGAAACAGTATTTCAGTAGCAAGGCCATAATCTAACTAGTGCTATCGAATCAAAAATAGAGGCTCTGTTTTGCTATTACAGGCAGAGTCAACAATCAAAAGACAGGAAGGCAATTAAAGATTTGGCTTAAGACCAGGTCTACAGCAGTTTTAGAAGACTCAAGGTATTGTTTTCTTAAGACTCTATTAAATAAAAATAAAGCTACACACATACACAACCAAGAAGCTCCAAACTGAGGCAAACCATTTAACAATCCTGCTATAGCGTCTTGACTTCATGGTGCTTCTGCTTTTATTAGAACTGACATCCTACAGTTCCCTGAGAAAAGGTGCCCAAGTGAAGAAGCCGCAGATTCATAGCTTTTCCCGACCTCCCTGGGAACCAGCTTAAATTCATCTGGAAGGGTTCACTGAGGTCTTCCTTTAGTGTTTATTCTGGAATCAGGGAGGTGGGTTGATCCACATGCCAATTGTTCTGCATTGCAGCTGATCAGGGGGAATATCTTATCAGGACTTAATGCGACCCAAAACAGTGCTAATGCCTGCTGGACTCCTCCCTGTCTGCTACTTTGCAGGCAGAGTGATCTCACAGTATAGCAGTATTGCTTGTAATAAGGCTGGAAAAGGCAGAGGTGGGAGCACAAAAGCAAAATGGAAATAGCACTAGAAAATCCCCTTTCCCACACATTCTGAGAATTTGCAGTTGGGCATCTCTTTTGCTACTTCTGCTGTTTGCCACCTTCATGAACAGAAAGAAGCCAAACAAAATTCTTCCACCCTTGGGATAGTTATCTATAGTTTTTAGAAAGATGAAAGAATTATCTTTGCTCCCTACTGTGACTTCTTCACAGAAAGGACTAATGAAACATGTAGCATTGAATGAAGAGGTGGGGGAAAAAAATGTCAGGCAAAGAAAAATTACTGGCAAAGAAAAAACAGGAATACAAAAAGAGATGGGACACACAATAAACATGAAAAGGGAGGTGAAAGCCAAGACAAATATAGGAGACCAGTCAATGAAGAAAAGTGAGTAAGAGTAAATGAAAGAAGCAAACAGAAGAGTACACAGGAAGCAAGAAACACATGAATGCAGGAGTACTAAATGAAGAACCACAAGTCTAGAGAAGCGACAGGGGAATCCCCTCCATGCTCATCGTTAAAGCCTAGTATTTCAATGCAAACTAATAATGTATGTAATTTAAGTATCTAAATTTGAACCCTAAACTAGTAAAAATAACTTCACGTATTTCAAAACCAACTGCTTTAATCCAGAAAAATAGTTATCTTTCCATACAAAAGTGAATTAAAGGTTCTTCAGTTACTGCATTTTCCCCATCTGTTTTTATCATGCACTTTTTTTTCTAAGCAAAAATAAATACTCTCTCACTGATGTGCTACAATGTGATACATCTTCAAAACTATCAAGATGAAATAGTTAAAATTACCTAGCATTGAAAAAGATAAGGCAGCATATATAAAAGTGGCGTCAGAGACAAAAACTAAGCAAACAGGGAGGGAGGATTTTTATGTTTCCTTAATTAGTACTAGCTTTAATTCTTTTACGGTATTGTTACTTATTAAAGCAGTAAGTTAGTGTCATATTCTGGGGAGAGAAGACATAATTTTCATTCTGTTAATATTGATGAAGGAATGAACCCAGTCAGAGAAAAAGAAGAACAAAACGAAGCTCATGTCAAAATATGTATTTATTTTGTTTGAAAATTCCACTTCTGAATTAATATCTTGCCCCCACTGTCCTATTTCTACTGGGCTTAAATCTATAAATAGGGAAACCTGCCTCAGATTTCACAGAAACTAACAGCAGCATCTTTTCCTTTATGCTTTGTTCGTGAAGGCATTTACATCTATGCGTGGCTATTTTAATCAAGGCATTCCATTAGATTATCTGCATACTGGATTTTACCTAACTACATGGTTCATAACTAACATAATAAAATTATCACTTCCTCCATATAGCTAGGTATGGAGTAATGCCATATTTATTAGTAATTAGTATTACTAATAAAAAGTAATGCCATGTCAACTTTTCAAAAAAATTGTTTTGTTTTGAATCTCCATCTGTTCTGCTGATGTGCCAATATGGAATCTGCTTCTCATAATGGCAATTTGTTTATGAGGGTCTCTGCTTCCAAGTGTTCACAGTCTGACAGAGAAAAAAATTAATTACAGTGCAGCCAGCAAATATTGACAATATAAAAATTAATGCCAAGAAAGACACTGCTCCCTACTGGCTCATCTAGATAAGAACAGAGAGCATTTTCCCTTCATATTTCTCAAAGTAACAAATTATTTTTCCACAGATAAACCACAGTTTTGAACTATAAAACAAATAGCTAAAAATCAGTAGCCAGACATTTATTTTAAAAAGTTGATTAGATGAAGCACACAAACTGTTTTGCTTTCTAAAGGAAAATGCCAAATATCTCCAAAGTAATTCTTCTTCTTTACCTTTAAGCTTTATAAAGGGAAAATTAGAAAAAAAAAAAACAAACCCTATACAAATAAACAAACTGGCTAGGATATACTAACGATTACGTTTAAGAGTAAGGATACCTAAGATCTTAGCAATACCTAGAATTACTTTACTTACTTTCAATCTGTCAGCTTTGTCTACATGTAACATTTCACCACCCTCCCTAATTTCAACAGAAATCTGAAAGTGGAAACCTGGAATACTGCCACTGTGCAGTAGCGCTGATTTGACTACATTTCAAAGACATGGGATAGAAAAACAACAACAACAATCTCATGAACTTGACAGTTCGCAAAACCCAACAAGATCTGTACCTTGATTCCAGCACATCAGAACAATCTTATATAAGGGCTTGTCTAGCCAGGGAAATACAAAACAAGCTGGAATGTCAATCTTAAGCGTAATTGCTATTCTCTACTAACTTCCCACAAGGTCACTTACTGACAGGTAAATGGGTCATTTCATGGTTTAGTTTAAACCATTTCCAAAGGCACTGGCATTCAACCACATGAAAATGCTTGTACTTAATCACTGCTAAGAAGCTAGTAAGAAATATCAGCCTTTTGTTAAGAATTTTTTGTTATTTCTTTACGTAGACTCTACATTGATTTGAATTCTGGAAAAAAATCAGAACTTCTGAACATCTACACAAACCAGGCTAGAGACATTTTAAAAGTCTGTCTTGGAAAGGTCTCTCACCTCTGGAACTCTAAGGCCTGATTTTTCCCTGTCTGCACAGATAGGAGGGTTGATTTTTGTCTTTGTTTCTGACGTTCTTCTGACTGTAGATCTTATGTTTTTTACAAAAACTCTGGTCTGTGAATTCTGGGCTAAATTTTCGCTGCGATCCAGAAACTGGGTTTATCTCTTTGCATTAAATTTACACTATCAAATAACTCTAAGCCCTAAAAACATGCCCATTCAATTCTAAAGTGTACTTTATGCTAACAGTTTAGTTACCTGGAGATACATTCTCCATACTAAACCAGAATTGTTTTTTTTTTTGCTATTTTCAATGGTATGCAGCTGAAAGGATTTGAGTTGTGTTTTGTTCTGTGCTATACAATAGAGATATTTCTCTTACAATATGTTTTGGACATACATGTAGGCTACCAACTGCCTAACAGTTCAGCAGTGTTTTCAAGCTGCTGAGCAGAACTGGGATAAGGAATAGCTGGGCATCAGATATACATCTTAACAAGGTGGCAGCTATAGGAAATTTAAATCTTACCATGTGGCTGTCAAAGTTACAGAATGGGTTTGCAGGAGAATGGCAGTAAGATTCTGCTCTCTACACTTCTACGAATGGAGACATATATTAAAATCCGTGTTGCTCAGTTGGCTGTCCAGTTTTATATGCTGCTGTAAAATTCCATTATCAATGAAGATGTCACAGCTTATCATATCCCCCCTCCCTCTGGCAACAAATCAGGTAACAAAGGCAATTAAGAGTTCCAGGATCCTGCCTTTTCCCAGCTATACACATATCTTCTTCAGCTTAAGGTAGAACAATTGCAGGAAATGGTGGAATTATAGCTTTTTTTTTTTCCTAGAAGGGGACTTTGAAACTTAGAAAAAAAAATGCCTATCAGTGCTCTACTTACACAACCATGAATTGGAGGAAACTGGCCGCATCAAGTGGATTTAAGCTGACTGACATGACAGAGAACTAGATTGTCATTTCCTAAAAGGGATGGGCAAATACACTCCCCGGATGCACCTTCCTCCGACATTTCCTGTGCCTTTCCCTATTAACCCACTCCCAGTATTCCACAGAAAACTTTAGTATGTGAACACTAAAAAAGGCACCCAGAAATCCTGTTCCTCCAAACACATTCAGTGCAACAGCTAACAGCTCTTGCATTGAAATATGGAAGAACAGAATTTGAAGGGAGATAGATAAGACTTCCATCATGAAAACCAGCAGAACTCCTAACAAGTTCACTGCCTGATGTTGCAAAAATACTACTGAAAACCCCAGCATGGGGCCAAACTCTTCGGAGTTAACACAGCCCCTCAATTTCACAAATCACACACAACTGGAAGCTCATTAAGCACTGAAGACATGGGGGGAAATATACTATATTTTATTGCAAGCCACTAGCTCCTATGCAAAAATAATTATTAACAAGATCTCTTAAGACACAGTTGAAATCTTAGCCAGAGAACTTTCAGATAAGGGATAGAGATTGAAGCGCAAGGCATTTCCTGGGGTTAAATGACTGGCTGGTGAGAGCTGATGGCACCTGGATGAGCTTCAGACTCTGAATACCAGCTGATCTCTAAGTCCCAAGAAATGTCTTGAGCTTCAATCATTATTGCTATTGTAATATGACAATTAAATATGTACACACATGCATGCACACAGGTCTATGGTGTTTTAACAGGGGAATTGTTGTTCCAGTTGGTATTCTCCAGGACGTTGCTGTAGAATTAGAGGTCTCTAAATTATTCAGCTTGAATCATTCCTCAACATGCCATTCATCTTATAATAGATTACATATGGTATTGCCACTTGCCAGGCTACAGCACAGACATCTTGCATCTATTTCTACACATCATCCTGTTTTAAATGTCTGCTCAGAGAAATAAAATCTCTGAGTCAAAACTAGATTTCCTCCTTTAATCACACAGACATTCCAGTTCTGAATTTAGCCTGGAAGTTTACTGTATGTGTTTTACCTCTCAAACAGTTGTTTTAAATACATACATGAATATTTTCTTTTTTTTCTTTTTAAACTTATGCTAGTCCAGAATGAGATTTTACATTCCTAATCTTAATATTTTGCTTCTCCAAACTACAGAGATTGACACTGCTGTGCAGACAACCTACTATGCCCACAATAAGCAATCAGAGACTATTTTGGACATGTGTATCCTGAAAGTGATTTAAGCACACCCTGATTTAACATCAGATGAACTAATCCAAATCCAGAAGCAATAAAGCTAAGTAGCTCTCTTCAGTTGTCCCAGGCTCAGCGCTATGATGATTTGACTTCATGATAGCAGTTAGTGTCACAGCAGTGCTTTGCACATGCTACACATGGAGGAACTTCAATGTTGCACAGCATTATACCGCACAGATGCCTCTGCATTCAAGCTCACAAGTGGCCCTGAAGGTCATGGGGGCACAAAGGACACACAGCCCTTCAGAGCTGTCACTTTTAACCTGATATGATCACTCTAAATTAAGCAGAATAAAGCAAGTCACTTTCTTAAATTTATGCAGAAACATTCTTCTTGAAACAGCAACAGATAATAAAAGATGGAATAGTAGACCTCCACCTCGTCAATAAACTTCAGGGCGTCAACAGCAACACTTCTCTAAAGCTTTTATATAGCCCAGTTATGCTCAGCACCAGAGTGACTACTTGACTACCACAGTTATATATGCTGCAGGCAATTAACAGCTGAGCTCAGTTTAGTTATTAATGTTGTGGGTTTTTTTAAAATAACAAAGGCATTGGCAAATTTGGCATATTTATCAATAAAGTCACCTTTCGTTTTAGCAGTACTTTTTCATTCCAGTCTCAAGATGCACTCTCATACCCAGAATAGCACAAAGGAAATCTAATTTTCATGCTCATTCTAAAGAATTTGAGGCTGAGATGCAGAGGATACTTCTCAGACAAGGCCACACATTAAATTAGCAGAACTGGGAACAGAGGTCAACAGTTCTGATTTTCAGTTCCCTTAGCCTAAACACACAGCTCCTTGAGAACAGCTAGTTCCACAGGAATTCTCCCAAAAGCAACCAACCATAAACTGCCTTTAAAATAAGATTCACAATCTATTGGTTCATTATTAATGTGTAAACAACAGGGAACTGAAAAATGACCACAACATGAAGACATTTTTGTGAGTTTATGGTTATGTTTAATGACAAAATGTTCCTCCCACATAGTTAATACTAAAGTTATATCAATTATCCAGCTATTTTTTTCTCCTCCTTAATTTTTCACATAACAATAAACACACAAAAAAGGACTCTACTGTGGAACTGTTAACATTTGTATTCCTGCAGAGAGAAGAGGAATCAGCTACACATATATATATATATGGGTAGCACATTACTCTTCAAGTCCATTAGCAATGCTAGGGCAGCCGCGAAACATGGCTGCAGCCATATACCATTTCTCAAAATGCAGGCTGTTTTTTTGCTCCACGGAATTGGTTTTTTCCCCATCTTAGCTAGAGCTTCATAGCCATACATATTGCAACTCTTGCACCAGGTGTGGCCCTGAATACTGAAAAAACATCTGCAGGCAAGATTTGTCTCCTTTTTATGCCATAAGCAATGAAGTGAAATTTTGCCTTTTTGCTCTCATGAGAGCTCTGGGACTAATTCAATTGCAGATTTTTCCTTTTTCTCCTGCCTAACACAGATCTTGTTCTAATCTAATGACTAATGCTAGGGCCAGAAAAGGAACAAGTTTATCCCAGCAGGAAGAAAACCTCAGTATGAAATAAAGGAGTTATTTTGTGCAGTGCTAAGTAACTAACATTTCAAGAAAAAAAAAAAACACAACATATTAGCATCAGTTACTTCATACCCAGTAGTACTCTTTTATTTCTGTCCTACCATACTGTATTAGTTTCTCATGTGTAAAAAGAATGTGAATGGAAATTCCATATGAATTTTGCTTGCCAAGCTTCTGATCTGCTAGTATCTCATAAATAATAAACTCCAGAAACCTTAAAATGTGCTGTGCTTCAAATACATTTGAAGAAAATTATTGAATAGGAGAAAATAAAAGAAAAAATGTGAAAACTGAAGGATCTCAGAAACAAAATTTTATGGCATTACACCATTTGCCTCTTACTTCACAGACAAGTAAACCAAACCGTTTGGGGATATTCGGGTCCAGATTTGACTTATCTCAGTGGGAAATTCAAAACAGATCCAAACCAAAACCAAGCTAAAAATCACAGACAGAGTATTATTGTTGTAGATGGATTTGTCCAGCATGTTATCCCACTCCCTCAGGTTTAAGAGACAGAAGCAGGACTATTTTGCTGCCAGAAACAGCAACTGCCAAATCAACAAGAATAATGAATTGCTCTTTACAGAAAAGGTGATGGATGTCACCTGTTGTATGCTTAGATATTGGATAATGCAAAACCAGATACAGCGGTGCCAGTGCAGTCTAAGTAGTAAATGATGGTCAGAGATATCTTGGAAAAGAGCTGGGTGGTATTAGAACACATGTGTTTTCTCCTTCATCATTAAGCCTTTGCACAATCATTACTGCCTATACATTCTTGGAATAAAGTTTTCAATACTATAGCACTATGTTTTCTGTAAACACTAGGAACAGTACATACAAATACTCTAGCCAAAAGAAGCCACTAAACCGCCATTAAGAGGGCAGTTTACCCAGAAACTTCACCAGATACAGACATCTATCACGTGGGTGGTAATTATGGGGTTCTACATGTCAACCCTCAGCATGAAAATCTCTGAAACAACAACTGAAGGTAACGGTGTGCACACTAACATCCAAGAAGTTTCTGAGTCACCAAGATTTCTATTTAAGGATTCATTAAGTACCATAAGGCCTTCCCAATCATTCAGAAAAATAATAAAGTAGGTTGCTCTCGTATGCTTTTTACATTGTAACCACGTCCTCTGCCATTCAAGAACAACAGTATAAAGCTCCACCGTTTGTTTTCATATAGCTCTTCCAAAGTACCGGGTATTACATTTTTCTCAGTCACATAAATCTCACTTCAGAGTTCAGTTATTCAATTTAATCTTTACACTGAAGGAGAAAATTAATCCATTTTAAGGGGCATGCAAGCAGCTGTTTAATGACGCTACCAACAACTACATTTTATGAAGGGATATAAATAGACAGAGTGGATTCTATTTATAAGCCTCCAGTTCTGAGCCAGAGTTCCTTTCAACTCCTTTGCCAGACTCAGAAAAGAGACACAAGAATTGAACCAACAAGAGACATAAGTTGACCTTCAACAGTTGGGGGAAGTTGGGATGCAGGTCTGAATTTGAATGCCAGAGCTTTGGGATTTTTTTTTTTTTTTTATCGATTCACACCTTGCAAACTTGAGATCACTTCTCACAATAAGAAAGACCTTCCATAACAGAGCTACAGATTTGGAATATTAGCAGAGAACTCTGGATATTCACTCAAATTTATGCCAATGGATGGCAAACACGTGATGATTCTGTGGATGTACTTTATGGCCTTCTCTGAAATCCAACATTAGGACATTATTTCTCCATGAAATTGTATTGATTTCAGTGTAAACTGGGATATTAAGTGAGAACAGAACACTGCCTGAATCAGTTCTACAATTGATTTCTTAACATTTCACATTTTGAATATTGTTAATTAAAAATAAAGCATTCATTTTCCTTATTAGACCATTATTCACCATAGTGAAGTAGCATCAAGAAAAAAAAAAAGGCACTTGAAATGGTAAAACATACATCAAAAACAGTTACAGACTAAGAAAATCATTATGTTTCTAAAGCAAAGCCTGTATTTACTGAAAATTAACCACTCTCCTGGTGAGATATGCTATGAACACCAGGTTGTGTAACTGTCCTAAAAAAAGAGGACAAATAACACAGTATACAAATTGTGGATAATAAAACAACTAAAAAAGCAGTTAGGACTAGACAGAAGGAAAAAAATTACACCCCGAGTATCAGTAAATAACTTATGCAAGAAAAAGAAGCTATAGAATTTTTTTAATTTTGTGAAAAAGATGAGCTGAGTTCTAACAAGAAGCAGATAACCTGACTCTTATCACAAGCCTGAATATCTGAAGAAAGTAACTCTCTTGATATTTTTCTCCATTTGTTATTAACTGCAGTGTTCTGAACAGCTGATGTTTTCTGAATCCAAAAAGCAGACACGTCAGCAGGAGATGAACTACAGTACACCCAGTTATGTCAGTATTCTGCATGGCTTTTATCACTGGGCGTGAACAGTAACTTCCAGGCATGTGAAACCCAGAATTAGATGCACTTCTCAGACAATCATGCTAACAAAACCTCCTCACATTTAAACAGTAACTTGTACATGGGGGATTATTGCTTTTTTGCCTTTTCTCTCTCTCTCTCTCTTTTTTTTTTTTTTTAAGGAAAATGCAGTGCATAAGAGCAACCATTCTTGCAAAAGAATTCTTTTGATGCTGCTTTTCTACAACAGAATTCTTTTATCATGTTGCCCATTGTGTGTTTGGGGAAACTTTACTTAATGAAGTAACCTTGATTTTTTACCATTGTGATTCTTAAGACATGCTATGGTCCAATGAGAAGATATTTTCAAATTATGTATTTCTGCAATTATTCATAATTTTACTAGAAATAAGTATTGTAAAATTAAGTTTGAACAATAGATATCCATGTTTCAATATTATTCTTATTTCAATTTTAACAAAATTAATATTTAAGTAAGAATATTTGTATTTTTAAGATGGAACAGGCTCTGTAGTATTCACACAGCATAACTAGGCTGTCCTTGGGCAACCTTAGGTCTTCTCAAGGATTTTAATTACAATCTCAGTGTCAATGATTCCCAGATTTCTTTCCTCCTCACTCACTTCCCTTTTGTTCACACTTGTAATTCAAACTGTTTCTACTGAATCTTCTCCAGATGTCCTCTTGCCAAATGAAAATCAGCATGTCAAAACCAGCTCCTCTTATTTCCTCCCAACTACTTCTCTTCTGTTTTGCTGTAACTGTCAACAATTCCACCATCCTCCCTGTCCCACAAGCCCTTGAATACTGGTATCATTCTAAGCTCTTCTCCACTTGCAAAGGTTCTGTGCACCCAAGCACATATTTAATATTAATCTTATTGCCTTCCATATAATGTCTCTGCAGTAAAGTTTCAAAACAGACATCGAATAAACATCAAGGAGGATTTACCAGTGCAGAAGACCTTACCTAAATCTAACAGATAAGAAAATGGAAACTCTTACTCCTGCAAAACAAGTTGTATTTGCTTGCTCATACCAATTATTAATCTTCTGTTTTTTCTACATACAGGTATAGAAACATAAGAATGATACAGAATGCAAAATAATAATGATTAACCAGAGTTCATTAAGGAATTTATATCTGTTAGCAGTTGTGGGTAATGATATTGATTCATCTGTTCCCAATGCTCTTTTTTTTTGCTGTACATATTAAAGTTTTATGTTGGTTTTTGCAATTTGTTGTGCTCTGCAGTGATCAGTTGATGTTTTGCCTGGGAGATTTGTTATTAAAACACTAGCCTTGAGCTTAATACAGTATTTGGGTTTTGTACTGAAGCCATTACTGTACTTTGGGTATCACCTCATGGAGACAATCAGCAATTATACCTCTTCCTCTGAGAGTTTTTTTGTGGAGGAAATACAGAACAGCACTTTTGCTACCTTCTTCTGTGTTTCTTCCTTCATTACAATAACTTTTCAGTATCTTGAACATCCTTAGGTAGTGGTATTTCTTGGGAATATTGCTACAACTTTTAGACAAAGTTAATAAGCAACTTAAGGCTGGATAGTTACGAGTGGCAGGGTGTGAGGGATAGCATGGGCAAATGCCTAGGGTGGTGGACACCTCCAGTGTTTTGCAACTTCACCCCTGAACAAGTGCAGAATCTTTAAAAACTAGTAGAATGCTTGGAAAAAGCATGCTGTCACCCTGGCAGTTCTAGGAGACGCAAATCACTGCAATGTGCTGGGGCCTGGCCCGTGCCTACAGAGCCCTATTCAACATTATTCAGTTCCCTCAAGGGGAAGAGAAGGTCTCTGGATCTTACAACGAAACAACAGGGACTGCAGCTACTCTAACCCCTGTGACAGACACTGTGACTACTCCAACCCCAGCAGCAGGCACTACAGCTGAACCAGAGAACCAGCCTGTGCCGGTATCAGTCACCCCTAGACACAAGAAGAAATTTTGGAAATGGAAGTCAGCTCGTTTAGAAAGGGATGATGAAAAAGCAGGGCCATCACAACGAGAGGAGGAAGAAGAGGAAGAACTCATAAATGAGATGGAAACCACTTGATCCCTGTCCTCGAGTGAGCTGTGAGATATGCAAAAAGATTTCAGCCATCATCCAGGTGAGCACATCATTGTCACCTGGCTGCTCTCTGATGCTGGCATAACAGGGCAGTAGCCTGGAATTAGAGGGTAATGAAGCCAAAGAGCTGAGCTTCTCTTCTAGGGAAGGTGGCATTGACAAAGCGATTGGAAAAGCCTCTGGAGGTGACTACTATCAGGTATGAAGAAAAGGTATCTCTTCAAGGAAGATGTTAAATATTGCCCAGGCAAGTGGACCACCATGGAGAGAAGTATCCAGTACCTGAGGGAATTAGCTGTCCTAGAGGTGATTTATGACAACCTGAACAACAAGCAGTTATCCAAAGATCCAGATGGAAGTCAGGTGCACGACCCATGTGGCAGAAGTTGGTAGGGAGCGCATCAGAGTTGTATGCCAACTCATGGCAATAATAACCTGGAAAGATGAAGAAGGACAAATGGTGGATGAAGTGGCTAGCTGACTCTGGGAATACAAAGAAAGTATCTCTTCCTCCCTTGTCTCGGCTGTGGAGAAACTGTCCTGGGAGGTCCAGCAACTCAAAGAAGATAGGTCCTACTCCCCACCTGTACAGACCGGTATCTCAGCCATTAGGAGTAAGTGCCCCTCTGCTCAAGAGAGAGGATACAGTGGGTATACACCACGGGACACCGTGTGGTTTTACCTGTATGACCACGAGGAATTAGGATGGAAAATCTGCCTCAACCCTAGAGGCATGGGTACGTGAATGGCAAGGAAAAACAATCAACACAAAGGAGGTTCTTCCAGGAAACCTGCTGCTCCAGTTTCCAGTGAGCAGTTCCCCAGACAGAGGAAAAGGGCTGATCTTACTCCTGATCTTAATGAAGGGGCTTATGATTCACATTCACAAGGAGTAACAAATACTATGACCAGGACTAGAGGGGCCCCGCCTCCAGCCAGGCGGAGGAAAGGGACAATTGGATTTACTGGACTGTGTGGATTTGATGGCCTGGCACATCAGACCCACAGGAGTATAAAGCTCTAGTGGACACCGGTGCACCGTG
>NW_009260410.1:6515659-6549522 GCF_000687185.1 Egretta garzetta
GGGTATTTCAAGGACCCAAAATGGTACTGGTGTGCGTTTGGTATAGCTGCCTTGGAGACAGAGAAAATTAAACAGTTGTCCACATTGCCCAGTCTTTCAGAGGACCCTCCTGTTGTGGGGTTGCTGAGCATCAAAGAACAACAGGTGCTGATTACTACCACAACGGTGCACCAGCAGTAGTATCGCACCAACCAAGACTCCCTGATGCTTATCCATAAGCTGATTTGTTGACTGGAGAGCCAAGAAGTGATCAGTAAGACTCGCTCACCCTTTACAGTCCCATATGGCCAATGAGAAATTTGAATGGAGAGCGGAGACTAACAGTAAACTATCATGGCCTGAACGAAGTCATGCTGCCAAGTGCTGCTGTGCCAGACGTGCTAAAACTTCAATATGAATTGGAGGCAGCCAAATGGTGTGCCACAAATGGTATTGCTAGTGCATTCTTCTCAATCCCTTTGCCAGCAGAGTGCAGGCCACAGTTTGCATTCACTTGGAGAGGAGTTCAGTACACCTAGAATCGATTGCTCCAGGGATGGAAACACCATTTGCCACAGACTGATCCAGACTGTACTGGAACAGGGTGAAGCTCCGGAACACCTGCAATACATCAATGACATCATCATACGGTGCAACACAGCAGAAGTTGTTGAGAAAAGGAAGAAAATAGTCCAAATCCTCCTGAAGGCCAGTTTTGCCATAAAACAAAGTAAGGCCAAAAGACCTGCACAGGAGATCCAGTTTTTATGAATAAAATGGCAAGATGAACGTTGTCAAATCCCAATGGATGTGATCAACAAAATAACAGTTATGTCTCTACCAACTAGTAAAAAGGAAACACAAGCTTTCTTGGGCATTTTCGGGTTTTGGAGAATGCATATTCCACATTACAGTCTGATAATAAGCCCTTTCTATGAAGTGACCCAGAAGATGACTTTACCGTGGACACTTTTGCACAGGTTACCCACGAATGTGAAACATGCACTGCAATCAAGCAAGCCAAGCGGTTAAAGCCTCTCTGGTATGGAGGATGGCGGCTGAAATAATATGGAGAGGCTTGGCAAATTGATTATCACACTCCCACAAACCCACCAAAGCAAGTGCTATGTGCTCACCATGGTGGAAACAACCACCGGATGGCTGGAAACATACCCTGTGCCCCATGCCACTGCCCAGAACCCTATTCTGGGCCTTGAAAAGCAAGTTCTATGGTGACATGGCACCCCAGAAAGAACTGAGTCAGGCAACGGGACTCATTTCTGAAACAACCTCATACACACCTGGGCCAAAGAGCATGGCATTGCGTGGGTATATCACATCCCCTATCATGCATCAGTCTCCAGGAAAATTGAATGACACAATGGACTATTAAAGACTACACTGAGAGCAATGGGTGGTGGGGCATTCAAACACTGGGATACGCATTTAGCAAAGGACACCTGGTTAGTCAACACTATTACAGGATTACATTAAGAATTGCCCAGATTAATTATGAAACTGAGCAAAGTGCAGCAGTGATGGAAGCAGAACTGGCTTCAGCATGCAACAATTCAACATCACACACCATCTCTCCTGCCCTGAAGGACTGTAATGACAGATGGAGCCCAAAGTCATCAACTAAATGAACTCAACGGACATTTTAGAGGGATCATAGAATCACTTTGGTTGGAAAAGACCTTTCAGATCATCGAGTCCAACCTTTAACCTAACCCTGACATCCCACCACTAAACCATGTCCCTAAGCACCTCATCTATCCTTCTTTTAAATACCTCCAGGGAGGAGGACTCTACCACCTCCCTGGGCAGCCCATTCCAGAGCCTGTCAACCCTTTCGGTGAAGAAGTTTTTCCTAATGTCTAGCCTAAACCTGCCCTGGCTCAGCTTCAAACCATTCCCCCTCGTCCTATCATCTGTTACCAGGGAGAAGAGACCGACCCCCACCTCCCTACAGCCTCCTTTCAGGTAGTTGTAGAGGGCGATCAGGTCTCCCCTCAGGCTCCTCTCCTCCAGGCTAAACAACCCCACTTCCCTCAGCCGCTCCTCGTATGACTTGTGTTCCAGACCCCTCACCAGCTTGGTTGCTCTCCTTTGGATGTGTTCCAGCAACGCAACATTTTTCTGGTAGTGAGGGGCCCAAAACTGAACACAGTATTCAAGGTGCAGCCTCATCAGCACTGAGTACAGGGGCACGATCACTTCCCTACTCCTGCTGGTCACACTATTTCTGATACAGGCCAGGATGCCATTGGCCTTCTTGGCCACCTGGGCACACTGCTGGCTCATATTCAGCTGGCTGTCAACCAGTACCCCCAGGTCCTCTTCCACCAGGATGGCCCATAGACTAAGGGAATATCTGAACCACGATATTTAATCACTTATTCATCTTCATTCTCTTCACTATCCACACAATTTTAATTCATCTGTGGGCACAAGCTCTTTGATTACTGTCTTTAGGTCTAACCCTATAACATAATTAAAATGAAGAGTCCTCCTTTTAGCTATGATTTCAAGATCATTTTGTCTTTTGAATGAAAGAAAAAAACCACAACAGAAGCTTCAATCATTTTTGCATTCCAGTTTAAATCCCCTGAACTGCATTTCAATGGCATCATCTTGAAGCAAACATTTTCATAAGCAAGGATAACATGCACTCATAACAGAACATGGTAAGCTAAAACAATTACATTGTATGCAGAATGAAAGATAAGCTATTTAATCTTCTTTGTTTCCTTTAGTCCATTGTAATTCAACACAACTATGTGAAAAATAATTCCCTCTGTTGATGTAACCAAAGCAATCCAATATGTTCTTTGTGATTTAAGAAATTCCCCAAATCAGGCAAATGTCACATATATTCTGCATTATCATGCTGAATTATTAAATGTGAAAGAGAAACTTACCTATTCTAGCTTTCGTAAATGTGTAACATTTTCAGTTACAAGAGACAGTCTTCTAAATGTATTTCAAATTAAAAACAAACACTGCCTCAAGCATCATAAACAACTTGCCTGAAATAAGACGAATAAGGCTTGATACTTATCAGGATTTTCATTTTATGAAGTCAGAACTTGCTCTCATCTTCTAACCTGGCTGCTGTATTTTTTCAGGCAGCTGGACTGCATGAAGTGGTACACTTCAGAACCCTAGCATGAAGCAGAAAGGGCTTTTATGAAATTAAGAAACAGAAAATAGCATGAAATCCAAACCCAGAGCCACTGATCAGGAAAGTGATAAAAACAAAGCAAAAGAATCCCTGGAGCTTACTGCAAGCATTGCTCTGATGGACAGTTACAGCTTATTTAGTTCCAGATAAGAACCATCAAGCTTATGCTGTGTGTGCCAGAATTCTTACTTATTTTTATGTAGAGCTAAATGTTATTCACTGTCTGGCAAGAAGGCTCAGGTATGTTATAGATATTTAACATTTATCTAGTATAAATGTGCACAACATTGCCTAATCTTGATATTTCCCAACCGCTGAGCAATATAATTCCCTCAGCACTGACTACAAAAAATATATCCATAAAAATATTTTCAACTTACAGGATACTACTGACTGATGGATTTGACTTGTGAATTTTAATTAAGAAAATAGTTTCCAGAAGTACCTAATTCACACAAAGCCGAAATTCCAGGGATTATAGCACTTTTTGGGGGGGAGGAGGGGAGGGCGGAGAGTCTTGAGAGATTAAGAATTGTTTCCATTGTCTTTGAACTTAGCATTTCCTAGTTAATGGATGTTTTCATTGCCTGCTACTCACATCTTTATAAGTACCATCTGAGTCTGTCATTTTGCATGCTGTCTTCCTGTCTGTGACTCAATGATTTCTGTCTATCAGTTTAGCTCATAAACAGGGCAAGCAAGCAAGCACAGAGCCATATGGGAACGTAAGTACAACTAATTACTGACTTGTTTTAGTTTCAGCCAAACTTGGACTTCATCCTAGTACTTTCTTCACACAAGCCATTATGTCACATGCTCAGGCAAAGTAAGGGATAAAGAAAATGCAATCTAGGGTAAGAAGTCAATAAAACATTTGCAGAACATCTATTTCCTAGAGCTTAGAAGGGCCTAGTAATGACTTAGCTGCCCAGCTCCCCAAATTGCACCACTGGTATTAACACCCACGTTTCCTATGAGATAATCCATTTGAATAAAGCTTAATTATTTGTGACGTGGAGAGGTGAAGGGTGAGCCAGTCCCAGCCGAAGCCTGTACACAGGCTCCATTTTTCTGGAAACAGGCAATGGTTTTGAGAAGAACACACTCCATGTGAGCATAGCCCTGGAACACAGGTCAGAAACTAATCTTCCCTCAACAGAGAAGTCTTCCATCAGCCACAGTTGCTCAGTCAGCAGATCCCCACATAGATTTTGCAGCAGAAAAGATATAACTGACCACATGCTAACCTATCCTACCAAGGTGATAGGCTTTAAAACAACAGTAGCTTTCCTCCTGGAGGAAAGCCCTTATAATTACAGTGTTTTCAGGTGGTTTGTTTAGATTCAAAAACTAGTTTTGTATTTATTTAAGGTTGTTTGGTTGGTTTGGGTTTTTTTTTTTGGTGGGGGTGTTGTTCGATGGTGGTGTGGAGTTCTTTTCCTGTTGTTCCTGTTTGTTTGTTTGTTTGTTTAAACAGCTCTGTTTCATTTGCTTTCCCCGCAGGAGATTAGTACAGAAGTTAAAAAAAAAAAGCTTATTAGAACTTTTGTGCATTTAAAGATCATTTAAAGAAAACACAAAAAAATCCAAAGACACAGCTGTGAGGAATATGATGGCAGTGTACAAAAAAAACCCAAACACCTGAGACAGCATCAGACAAGGTAAAAAGAGGAAGAATACCACAGAGAGAATATACAACTGAAAATTTTTATATTTAAGAAAAGATAAAGAGTCACATGGAGCAATTATTCCTTTACTGCTTTGTTCCACTGGGAAGAGAATTTGTATCTTTAAGTGAAGCTTGCTTATGCTTGGTTTGGGTTGTTGAATTTTGGTTGCTTCTGCAGGACATTCATATACTGACAAGTTCTTAGAGCCTTATTTTTATTAATTCCTCCAACTTAAATAATGGTCCTGTCATCTGAATGTATTTTCTTTTATCGTATTTTCATGCTTCATATCCTAACACTGGCACCCCCTGTTCAGAGGTCACATAAAACTTTCATAAACAATATATTGGCACACAATTTTCATCATACATGGATTAATTGAGACACAGAGCTGTACAATGATGAGTACAATAGCTAGAAGAAGTAGGAAACAAGCATTCTCCTAAATTCCAGACTTGTACTCTTTTTATTCAAAATCTCTTCAGTATTAGCACAAAGAAACAGCCCATCCTTCTCAACATGGCTCATCTGGACAAGCTTATGATTTCACTAAGCACAATAGCATCAATGTTAATCAAAAAAATTCAAATCCCTTCAAACTAAGTACATTACAAAATCAAGTTAAGGAAGAGAATAGCATTTGTGTAGAAACAAACAATTGAATACAATACTTGGCTTTTGTTCCCTTGCTAGATTTATTGAGAAGTAGGAAGCCAAAACTCTTTTCTTTTTTTTTTTTTTTGTTTTTGTTTTAATTTAATGCCAATATCTAGAAAAAAACATCTGGTTATTCTACACAGTATCAAAACTAAAATTGCCAGAGAACAGAACATCTTTCACAGAGAGTACTGAATGTACCTCTCAACTTTCTCAGGTTTCATTTTCAAAATGATAAGGACTGTTTGCTGCTTTCTTTAATGTCGTTGCTGCTTTCTTTAACGTCTTTCTGTAGAGTTGCAATTCCTTAAAAGAATTCAGTCTTGGGTCTAAGTCACCTACTCTTACCACCTACTCAGTGATACCAAAGACTCAGGGTTTTTTTAGGGATGTAATTACTGTTAATTTATCTGGACTATAGAGAAACATTTAAATATCTAGTCTTTGAGAAACACTGAGATCTGAAAGGTTTTTTTAAATGTGCTTTATCAGTAGCATATTTTAATGTACATTAGTCACTGCACAAGGATGAACAAAAAATGGAAAAAAACCACAATTCTTCATCCTGGCTTTTCCTACAGATTACACTCATCATCAGGCTCGGTCTACTTTTTAAATGGCAATTGAAGTCACCTGGAACATCATGCAAGATTTTTGTGTACGTAATTCAAAATTCTTACATGATTTTATTATAAATTGTAGGAAATAACTGAAAACTTAATCTCGATTATACTACACAATAAAGCTTAAAATTCCATATGAATTAAAAAAAATCACATGCATGACCATATTATGTCAGCATAGGTACACACTACAGATGCTACGACATGGAATTTGCAGCACAATTTTCAGAATTAGCATCAGATTAAAAAAAGAAGGAATAGACCTAGATCATATGTTTATTTTGGCCATTTTTTTCCAAAACATTCTGGGTTTTATTATTCTAAACAAATTTTAATCATATTTTGTTACTTTTCCTGACTCATTTTTTCATATATTTAACTCTCTTGCCTCAGAATGAATTAAAAAAAAAAAAAAAAGAAAAAAAAAAAGAGCATTGGCTTTAATAGCTCTTTTGTAGGTTACTTTGAGTGCCTGAGTACAAGTAGTTTAATTCCTGAGATCCATTCCCCAGCTGGTATGCATCATTATAATACTACTGATTACACTGGAGCTATGCCATTAACATCTAACAAGTCCTTGAACTAGGAAAATTCATAACAAGTGAGAAAACTACCAGATTAACAAGCGGAGTACTTCAATATAATATTAAGAAAATCTGTACAAATGGTTGTGCTATATTTATTTCCAATCTGGCAAAAAGTGTCCTGAGAACTTTCAGAAATATCTGAAAGCATGAGATAGAGAAGGAGGGCCTATTTGCTTTAACAAGTAAATCCACTATATTTTATACTAAGTTCTACACTATTACAAGGATAGCAAAATGTTCTGTCCTTGTAAGCTGTTGCTCCAATGTAGCATATAATGAAAACATGCAAATATTCAGATAAAGATGAAACAGCATCAGGCCAGACAATTTCAAAGTATCAGACAAGAAAATTCAAGTAGCTACTGTGTATAGCAGCTTGGAAATTACTGTCTGTTTACACACTATAATAAATTGGAATCCATCTGAAGATTAATACCTGTTGACAAAACTCACAAATAAAATAATTCTGACACCCATTTAGTTTGTGGCTGTGGCAAAGTACAAGTCCAACTTTCTTGCAACACCCCTTTCCATCTTGCAACCCAATACTATAAGTGTTCAGGTGTAAATACAAAAGCAACTATTTAAAGAGTTTAGGTCTGTTACCAGTAGAACTTGTAGCTATTTTACATTAACAGAAGGGATTTAAAATTTGCTGTATATTGTCTTGTTCTAATAGCGTCACATTTTCAAAATTTTGATTCTAAAGTGACAAGTTCATAAATCAGATATCTAACTTCAAAATCAAATAACAGGTAATTTTGAGTGCTGCCTACATAGAAATGCTAGCAAATTAGAGGGACCAGAAAACATATTCGCTAAGCAAACGTGGATATGATCCTTGTTGGCTAGAATATTACTTCACCTAAAACAGCAATAGGAGAAAGGGAAAGACATCATTGTCCTCAGAGAAATCTCTATGGCTTGGCTGCCATCCGTCAGTCAGAGAGAGTATGATAGTGGTCTCTGCAAACACTGACAATCAAGGTGGTTCCACTCAATGGCCAAACTTCTTTTAGCTTTAACAGCCTAACATTCAATCTCTTACTTTATCTGTATATTGTTCATAGGATATATGACATAAACTACAGTTTACTGTGATTCAACAAAAGTGTTGGAATGAAAAATAAAAGGTACTTCCATCAAATGTTCTCTCCCTTTATTAATTACTGTATATCATCATAAAGTTTTTACTTGACTGAGGTTTGTTCCAAGTGTAACAGGAAATTTTATTCCCCATACCATGTTAGAACTATTTCTGTTTAACAAATTAATTCTAATGGGAAGAAAAAAAGCTTTCTAAAGATATCCTGACAGCCATATTTCACTTAAGTCAGAAATATTTCTAGGAATGCATACATTGTGTACTTGAAGTATTATGACTTCAGGGTTTTTGCTTCTTTAATCATACCTGTGTGTGTTGCCTCTTCTGATAAATATCAGAAAAAAACCTTAGCTGTACTGCTTTAGCAGGGGGGTTGGACTAGATGATCTCCCAAGGTCCCTTCCAACCCTTGTGATTCTGTGATTAAATAGTAAGTTCAGGATCCATTAAATTGTAGCTCTAGAAGTGGATATCTGTAATTTGCATAGATCTTGCTTTATGTGGTTTTATTATTAAATAAAGCAAGGAGCCACAGGCCTGGAGTCCTCTTCTATAGACTTTTTCAAATGTATCAAGCAAAGTATACGAATAAGGGACAATTCTCAGGATGGAGAAGGGTCAGGAGTGTGCACAAGTGAGTGGGCAGGAGAAGATTGTTTTATTCATCTTGATCAATGACCCAGAGAAGGGAGAGTGTGATAAATCTCCCAGTCTCCATGCTCTTTTGGGTAGTCAAATATCATGCCCTAGCAAGTAATTCAAGTCACCAAATGCTGCAACGAGAGAAAAATATGGCAGAAAAGCTTCCGTGTAGATAAGTGTAAGGGAAAGCACTGCGGGGGTAGGGAAGTGGGGGAGGCAGAGAGAACCTAAACCATGACAACATGACACTGAAATTGGGACTGGCAGTTACAGCTTAAGAAAAGGACACTCGAATCATCACTGGCTGTTCCCTGAAATCAGTGACTCAAACAGGCAGTGGCAGCCAAAAAAGCCAACAGATCATCAGATGCCATTCAGGAAGGGTATGAAAAACAAGACAAAGTGCTTCACTTTGTGACTGTATAAAATCTTGCTGTATCCACATCTTGAGTGATGAATGCAGGTCTGGTCACCTCAGAAAGGGTGGATGCCTCTGAAAAGGATGTAACCTGATCTAGTTAGCAGTGTCCCTGCTCACTGCAGGGGGGTTGGACTAGATGACCACTAGTGGTCCTTTCCAACCCTAAACATTCTATGATTCTATGATTCTATGATTCTATTCTAACTTGGAAAAGGCCCATGAAAGGCAATTGAAAATATCAAGTGGATGGAATAGCTGCCTTATAAGGACAAACTAAACAGGCAGGGACTCTCCAGGGAGAAAGGAGAAGGCTGAAAGGGGACAACACAATCAAGATTCAAAGAAAGCTTCAACAAATTCATGATCTGAAACGCAGAAACAGACACGGGGCAGAGGTGTACTCTCCAAGATGCCCAAAACAACAGTTCTGGATGCTGAGGAAGAAGGAAGGGCGTGCTGCAACGGGCAATAAAACAGTTGGGGAATTCAAATCCATTTAATTGATTACCAATTAAAAATGGTTCCTTTTCTTTTGCTGCTCCTCAATTCTTACTCCACTGCTCTGGTGTGGGTTCCTCCACTGATCACTGTCCCTTTGGGGGTTGTACCTTCTCCTATGCCTTCTCTGCACTCCTATTCAGGCAGCATTTCATTCCTGCCCCTGCTCAGACACTCCTCCAGCCCTGATGTCTCTCCTGTTTTTCCTCCTTTCCTTTGGCATCTCTCTTTCTCTGCTGTTACTCCTGCCTGGATGTGCTTCTTGTTTCTCCTTTGCCCCTGTCCAGGCATCCCTCCTGCCCTAGCACTGTCTCTTGCATCTCCTGAATTTCTTCTGCCTAGTGGCTACACCCTCTTTCTTAAATATTTTTTTTTTTTTTGCAAAGGCACCACAAACTCCCCTGACTGGTTCAGTTCTGGTGCACAGTGGGTCCATTGTGGAGCCAGCTGTATCTGGCACAGGACAGTCCCTGACCTACTCGCATAGAAGTCTCCCTGCACAGTCTGCCCGCTACCAAATTCCTGCCAGTTATGCCCAATATCAGGAACTGTCCAAACTCATGTTCTTCCTGACTAGCCTCTCTTTTACATTGTTGGAGGCACTGATGGGGTAGACAGATCACTGGCTTTACACAGTACGGCATTTTTTTTGTTTTGAGTATGGTGTCAGCCATGAATTACATCAAGGCTCATTTGAATAAAAACCATGGCCTGAAGCAAATTTGACTTTGATACACATACTTGTTCAGAAGTTTGACAAAATCTTGATTTCATGTATGAAGTTTCTGCAAAATCTGTTTATCTACGGATGTCTTACTTAAATGTAGATGCTAAGCCAAGAAATAAATCTAAATGTCTGGGAAAATTAGCATTTTAAAATTGAAAAGAAATGGTCATCCAAGTGAAAATCTAGAGAAACAATAGAGTAGTAATATTCCTTAATATTAAGTACTAAGTCTTGGACATCTTAAATACTGTGCTCCTAAAAGGAAATGTCAGTCCCCACCTTTGCAATAAGATTTTCGTTTCCACCAGGATGCAACCTCTATTTGTATTCAAATTAAATAAAAAGAGATTTGTAACATAGTTTAGCTAAAACCATCTTAGTTATTTGTTATACCTTTTAACCAACAAATAGTTTAACAGAGTAATTTGTTTCATTCTCTATTTCAAAGATTTATCAAAGCATTTGTGATAGAAGCTCCCCTAGCTATCAATTTTCTTAAGATACTGTTTCAATAACTTTCTCATTTAAAAGAAACCTTGCAGCTGTTTTATTTTGAAAAATTTTGGCAGGGATGTATTTTTATGTTGCAAATGATGTCACCATCTTGTGACAAGCTACAGAATGCTTTTGGCTGGGTCAGCTTTTGTCTAGGCCACAGTTATTGAAATTTATTTTAAACCCTTGACTAAAATATATCTTTAAATTGTGCATGCATGCAGACATACAGCAATGGAAAGTAATTCCTTTTGTTTGTTTCATTTGAGTAGTTAATTCATAATACCAAATAATACCATATATTCCTTCTCAACAGAAACATTTAATTAACACATATCAGACAGACATACATGAAAGTTAGGTATTCACCTTCACCTCTTGAGAAATATTCTCCCATCACACATTGTACCTTAAATAATTGTTTTCTAGTAGAATTTTTCTCTAAACAGGGCCAATCCCATGCATCCGTTTTAACAGTCAGGAAAGAAGGCAGTTGCCTAAGGCCTCAAACGGGACAGCAAAAATTACCATAAAAGCAGAGACTGCGTGAGAAGCTCGGGGGAGAAAGACCATGCAGCTGTCAGGCATCCCTCCAAAAGGGCTGGGCATAAAGAAGGAAAAGAAGTGGAAGCACACAGAACGGGAGGCTGAAGATTGACCAAGCTGCCACCTCCACAGAATTAATTTTGGCATCCCCAGGCCTGAGGACTAAATAAGTTAATTCAATTTGTTTAATGAGCTGGAAAGCTTCTAACAAGCCCTGCTTTTTAATGTCTGGTCAGGAATACAGAAATCTTTCCAAAGCATTAAATCTACTACTTGCAGAGAAGAGGAAATATTCCCTTGGGGTAACGGACAAGGGTGGTGAGGGACAGAAAAGGCTACAGCCCAGTCAGGAACCTTAGCAAAGCAAAGCATTTTTCATTGGAGCATACAGTCTTCTAAAAAATGTTGATTACCTTTCCAATCTCCAAGGCACACTCTGCTCTATTTGGGAGCAATCCAGGTAGGAGGCTGGAAACTGAGTTTCCACTTACAAGGGTGATTATGATTTTTTTTACAAAGTTTTGATTTATTTTCTTGCAGAAGTAGATGAGGATGCTGCCTTCAGACTATTTTCTGCCTGAAAGAAAACCATAAAGGAAAAAAATTAATTGATGTGATATTATTATACACAAAATATCCCACAGTATTTTTCTCAGGAAAAGTTTGCTTCCTACATTAAAAATTCAAATATTTTCTACTTAGAAAGACATTTATGGTGGCTTTAAAACTCACTGAGGACACTGAGGGCATATGCTAATCATAGACTACTAATAGAAGCCTCGCTTCAACTATATTCCAATTATTTCACAAGCCTTGACAAACATAATCTTTGAAAGCACATAGAATTGTAATAAAACGTGCTCAAATGCATTTCGTTTTTGGTTTTTTTTTTCCCCGGCAGTGAGTGACATAATATAGACAGCAAGTTTGACCCTCAGGAATTTCAGCAAATTACAGATCCCCAAGCAGAATATTAGATTTCTGCCTAACAGATTATGTTGCTCTCTGCCCATTTTCTGTCATCTTCTAAAATGAAAAATATTCTTGAAGAACATATATTTGACCTTCAAAGTTCCAGTTTTATTTGTACTGTGGACTCTTTCAACTTGGCATAATAATAGGAAGAAAGCAGACTCCACTATGTCATTCAAAATGAATTATCCATACAAAAGGAAAGCAATAATACAGATCATATTTAGCATTTAAACAAATACTGAACATCTTTAAAACTTTTCTCCAAGATAGTTAAAGCTATTGGTATGGTATCTGAAGTGATGAAAATAAACCCCATATTTTAAATTAATTAAAGATGTAAGTAAAACTTATTACAAATAATGTATTTGCAAACAGGCACAGTTTTGGATAATTTACCCCTTTTAGTGTCCAGTGATCACCTTGTTGATCACATTCTCACCTGGCCTGTTTTTCTGTGGTTTTGCACTTACACATCTGAAAGCACTAAACCTTCTTTCAGAAAGTAACTTTCAAAATAAACCAACATAATTAGAAATCTCGTCAAAATAAAAGTGGAACAGATGCTAAGCTCTATGCTTAATGTACTCCCTTTATCTATTTGGGAATGTTCCATAGATAGCATATCACTTTTTAGAAGTTAAAATCTAAGATACCAATCAAAATTACTTGCTTAGTTACCTCAGAAAACAGATAGTAATTTATAGACAATGCAAAGGTTTGTTTTAAGAATTCAGGCTATGTTGCATAGTTTTGATTTGAGATATAGAAGCCACGTGACATTATTTGAGAGTGCTCAGAGTGAATATATTCATCTTCTTTTCACAGAACAGTATGAAATACAACTTTATGGGTGAGAATCTTGCTCACAGTCTGAACACTAAGCAATTACTTTGAATTTATCTGTAGTAAATCTGTTCAGACTATGTTTTTATATATTGGATTTCAAAGAACGAAAAAAGGCTAAGAATTTTAATATCCTGACAAGTTCTAAATTTAATTAAAGTGAATTTAGCTAAAACATATTTTATTTTATTAAAACAATCAATATGTTTCTGATAGGGTTAAGATAGGTCACTTGCTTTAATAGGTTTTTCTTCTCACCACTGAAATAAACTCATTTAACAATCCCATCCCCTTTGACTGTAACTGATGAGAACATTTTTACAAGTTCACACTTCATTCTTGTAGGCATGTCATTACAGATACAGCCTACAAAGTACACTGTGGTGGTGCATATTCTAATAATCATCAAACTCTATTCTCATCAAATAATACTTTAATCACCTCTCCGGTTTCATATTAGAAACCTTTTAATCTGTATTTTTCTAAACAAGTGAAATGGTGCAATTCTAACACAGATGGCAATTAAAACATCAGTAGAAGCTTCATATTAGTATGTCTCCGGCCTTTCTGCACCAGAAAACCAGGTTAAAAGTATCAAATACAATGCACATTCAAATCCACCACATCCAGACAAATTATAATGTTCCTGGATAACACAACACACTGCTAATTTTCAGATGTTAATCTACAAACGCACATAAAGATGGGCAGACTTCAGTTACTTAAGTGATTCAGTGTTGTATGCTTATATTTTTTCTGGGAATATATATGAAGTTAACATGCTATCTTCACACAGGTTAGGAGTGGTGATGTATATAAACTCTAATTAAAACAAAGCTGAGATACCTTCCCCCCACCAAAAGAAACCATTTCAGCAATGTGGAAGCAAGTCTTGTGCTGCAAACCAGCAGCTGCATTTCTAGCAACCATATTCCATATCCCCAGGCCTTTGGATTTTCCAATGAACAAGTGTCCCAATAAAAACAAACAAACAAAAAAACCACCACCAGCTTTCTCCTTTCTTCTACTTTTTCTTGAAAAAATATGTTATTTCTGATCTTCATGCACTTGATGACAAGCAGAAAAAACCCCAAATCCAAGTCAGGTGGTTCTTAAGAAAAAACTGCCAATGCTGTGTTTCCAGGATCTCAGGATTATTGAAAAAAAAGTGTAACTAAAAGTTTTACAGCGGATCAGTAAGACAAAACACCGGTTCTGTACATCAGTTCTCCATACGTCAAGTCTGTGATTTTGTCATTAACCCTAACCTCAGAATTAGTGTTTCCCCTTTTGCAAATGTACAAACCATATTCAAAGCTGCCTGTTCTTCCTTTTCAACATTACTCAGCCTCTTTTCCTATGACATTTGAAATGCTATAATGGATAACAGAGTTGATCCCAAGTCTTGTAAACAGCCTGAATGATCTTTTTTATAAATCAATTTTCAGTTTCCTTGACATTACTTTCATGGGTATATACTATACCCAGGAACTGGAACACAGCATGGATTATTGCGGGCCACTGCTCAGTATTTTTCAGCTAATAGAAACTGGGCCACTTGGTAAAATGCTCTCCTCGTTGCTGATATAGCACAAAGTCTGAAAGGAATGACAATAGGGAATTAAGAATACTGCATGGATATACCTTCTATTAAGTACTAGCTCTAAAGAGGAGTAGCTGATCATCTCTGCTGACAGGACAAGATGAAAATGCGTTACCTATTTACTAAACACTTACTGATAAGATAACAACCCTGATACAACCCACTGAAATGATAACACCCCTTTCTTCCTGGCCAGACACAAGAGTAACCATACCGGTTGTGGACACAGAATAAGGTTGCCAACTACTCATCCTTGTCAGTGCTCTAATATAACTGAATTACGATAGCAAAATTAGCTACAGTGGTAAAAGAAACAAGGAAGAAACAATTGAATTAGGATTCTATAGTGAGACATTTTAGCTGCAAAAGCTATTGCCATTAAACTTTTGCATTTCTTTATTAATTAGAGAAACAATTGCAATTGATGTCAGTGTGTCAATGCCATTCCACTCTAAGATCTCAGCTACAGAGATTTGATAAAGAAAATAGAAAGTACTGCCATACCCACTAGCTTTATTTTCTACGTTGTTATTTTCTTCAAGTTTGACTCCACTCTCTATTTTCCTGTAACCTCCAGATTGAAACCAGTCCTCACCCCAATCATTTCCAACTTTTGTCTGATTAAGCTTTCATCAACCAGGATAAAAAAGAAAATGCTATGTTAGTCTATAAGCACCAGCAAGTCTTTGAAGGAAATGAAAGGTATGCTACATGACAGAAGAAAAGATTGTGTACAGTTACACAGCTACACACAATTACACAACAGTTCAGAAACTTCAATTTTCTTACCTCTTTCCATACCAGAAGCAAGGCCTGTAATGAAAATTAGATTTGCCTACTAGCACCAAACTGCAGTGCTATCATAGAAAAAAACTTGCTCATACGAGCATCAGTATGAGTTGCATCAGACTTGAATATAGTGTTGCATTTAAAGGACAAGGAAGATCTACTCTCAGGCACAATAAAAATAATAGAATTTTTATCCATCTGCTTCCCATCACACACTGCTGTGTCTTTCTTTAAAAACAGAGAATAAAAATTGAAAACAAAAAGGCATGTTATTTTGAGGGAAGATGTTTGAAAATGTTGGCTTTAGGGCTATGAAAGATAAGAGCTGAAATATTAGTGACCCTAGTCACTGCACCAATGACCATCCTTCCTGAAATTTGAAAAAAAAAAAAAAGAAAAAAAAAGTTAAAATCCCAAACAACCTAAATAAAGACATAAAATATCCATCATATCCATCAAAGCATATATCCTGCTACGTTCCTCTTGCACCAGCTCTACAAATTCTTCTGTGTGACAGCTCCTATCTTGACAGAAGCAAAATATGAATCTGAATTTTAGAATACATCTAAAAACACAGATCATTGTTGTTTGAAATGAAAGGACTAGTTAGCAAGGCAAGACCTACACTATCCTCTGGTGACTAGCAAAGAAATAGAAACTGAGGAAATTACTGTACAAAGATATTGCAGTTTCACTGATTTCAATGGAGCTTTCCTGTGAATAAAGCTAGACAGCTCTGTCCATAGTGTTGCAGTTAAGACTTAGCAGACACCCAGTCAGAGTCATTATTCACTGATACAGGCAAGCTTGAGTTTATGGAGCTGGACCCTCTGATGGCATGTTTACAATTCCTTTCTTCCTATCTATTTGACTATATTAGAAACCTGGACAGACCAGCTGCTTAATTTACACACTTAAATTGTATGCCTATAAATAAGCGGTGTGAATGCCACTGTGCCTTGTTATTTACACAAAGTAACGTTAGTTACTTCAGAGTACTTTACAAAACTGCTGACTCTGCTTCAAATCCACTCCAACAACAATCATTTACTATGAAAAAATGACAACTTGATTCTCTCTTTCATATCCAAGTTGGCCCAACTTACAAAGTTCACCTATGAATCTAACACGATTTCCTGACTCTGTCCCTTGATGTACAGGCATCTGGATACTTTAGTTTGCTTGTTTGAACTGCTATTTACCTTAGAAATTAATCAGTGTTTAACAACTACAACATTGAGTTCTGTAGGTTCTCTCAATTCACTATATTGCAACATTAGTTTACCATGATTACTTTTCAAGAATTTCAAGCTACTTCACAAAGTTTGTTAAAGTTATAATTATACAGGCTTTTAATGTCTACCTAACTCACTGCAGATGCACAAGATGCCGTACATAATAACCTTCAGTATACCTCTGGCATTACTGATTTAAATTTAACAGAATAGGCAGTAAAACACAGATTTGAATTGCTTTCCTGTCATTCAAAAACCTAAGCTAATGCAGAAAAAGAAAAGAAGCTAAACAGAGAATATTACAATTTTCCACCCACAATGATTCTATGTGTTTGTTATGCTGTTATCAGAGCACATAAGAAATGAGAACATCTTCCAAATTAAATCATTTAGTACCGTTTGATCTTTTACAAGTATCATGTATCAATATTTTCTCCCAGAAACATGACCTCTGAAGGGTCAAAGCTACTGGAAGTATCACCCCCACAAATCTAACTAGCTGTTCCATAAATTGCAAGTGTCCTGTGTATTTATTTATTTGCCATTTATTTCCATCTATTTCTATCTCAGACAGAAGTCTGTTTGCATTTTTGCCATACCATGATAACTGTGGCTTACTTGTAGGCACTTTATCTTTCCCAGTAGATGCCATAATCTACCTTAAAGAACATATGGGAATGAAATAGCACAGGAAGGACAGCACAGATTCTCAGAAGAAATACCTTACTTTAGGCAGGCTTGAAGCAGAAATTAAGATAGATTTCTACCACCTAACTTCTCCTTAATTAATGGGTCAGTTCCAGGAGAAATTTAATAATACAATCACAGCATCTCAGCTTGGCTAGATTATTATAACTCCTGTGGCTACTACAAGAACTGTGAGTAATCGAAGTGCAACCCTGTTCAGCACCTCCAATTCTTCCTCAAAATGTCACATGAAGATGACTCATTTGCTCCAGCAAGGGAGCTGGGAGATACAGTAAGGGTTTAACCTTGCTATTCAGGCAGTATTATGGCTCATGCACAGATGATTCCTATAGCAAGCTATCCTTAAAAAAATCAAAACTTTTACAGAAAATAGACCTTTAGCAAACTGATATGAGATAAAAAATCTAAAATAATTTGAATGTGAAAATCCCATGAAGAAAAATTCAGCAAGTATTTAATTTTTTTTCCTTTTGCATCCTCTTTATTTCATTGTCTTTTTACTCAGCTTGATGCTGAGTGCTGCTATGAGACTTCACAACTTTTGCTATTTTCCACAGTTAGTAGCATCACTAGCTCTCAATGCATTCCACCTTTTTTTTTTTTCATTTTTGGGTATATTAATGTCTCAGATGCCTTAAGACACCCAGAATAATGGTGTAATACCAGGAGTTTGTCCAGCATTTCTTATTCTAATACAGAACAAACAAAGCAAGCACCAGCTAAAGTATGCAGTTCTCAAACATGATTTTTCACTTAAATTGCTTCACACTGTTGTTTCTGATCCCTTATTGCATATAGTAATTAACCTTCTGGATATTACAGCATAAACAAATTTCTTTAACTTCCATTCCCTTATGGGACATTTGCCATTGACTTGGCAAAAAAAAAAAAAGAAAGAAACAACCTTTTCTTTTAATCCTTTTGAAATACATGATCTTGCAAAGGACCTTCATTCTACATGGATGTTCTGCATACATGGTTTTCAAATCCCGTCCACAATTATATTCCCCCAGCAAAGAGTAGAACCTGATTCATATCAGTATATCAAAGTGACAGGCAGTACAGTGGTGAAACTATATTTCTAGGAGTATTAAATTTAAAAAAAAAAAAAAGATAGTAATGCATGTCTGTAGCCCTGAAAATGTAGAAAAAAACCACAGATTTTCCTTTAAAAGAGTAATTTTGGTTTTATCTCACAAACAATTTACAACTTAATGGTAGAAGCACCAAAGTGCAGTTGATGGAACTGCTTTTTCAAAGGTGAGCAAAGGGACAATGAAGGTCTTCTAAGAAAAATGAACTAATCAATATAAAAATGAATTCCACACACCTTTCACCTGTTTTCCTTTAATCTTTAATCTACTTCTAAATATCACAAAATAAAAATATGTTATTATCACGTCTGTTATATATCAGAGCAATTACTGTCACATCTGTGAACATCTTTTTTCCCCAACTCTTCAGCCTATCCACCTAGATTATGTTTTCTTTGAGATGAGAACTAGTTTGTTTTGATGGGTTTCCTCTTTGCTGGTGTTTCTACAATGCCCAGCAACTTGTTCCAATTTTCTTATAGCAGGCAGCCTTTTGGTCATGAGGAAAGACTGTTACAGGTCTAAAATGCATTACACTGCTTTTCTTGGCAACGCTCCCACATATGACCTGGTTTTGCATACATCTGAAAGATAAGCTGTCTGTAGCAACCTCAGCTTTTTGACTAAAGTAACAGACATCAAACTCACAATGACGACCAATGATATTTTGGGGCAAAATATCCTGAAGTAGGTGTTATGATTGATAAATTCTTGGGGGGAAGAAGTTATTCCATACTCACAAGATCAAGAAAAACAATTATTAGCCAAGTCTGTATATGCATAAGGCAAGTCCAAATATCATGTAAGAATAATTAGGTTACGCTAAACATAAATTATTGCAAAACACTTCCTTGTGTGTATGCATAAACAACAGTTTGTGAAAGTTGCAGTGACCATATTTAGCAATGGAGAGCCAAACACTGTGATGAGCAATTTCACTTAAAAATTGATTCAATTTTGAAATCATAAGGCAGATCCTAAAAGCATTTGTATGGTTCCCTTTCATGTAAAAGAAATAAAATAATCTGTTTTCATTAAGAGCTTAAAGTTTATCATATGGAGCCAAAAGGATATTAACACTGACAATAGGGAATCAGTTACAGGCCTTGTCCTTCAGTGAACTACAAAATCTTATGATGAAATATATATTAATAATGCATAGTTGATAGCCATATTATGTTCTTTGATTTATATGATTCTAAGTTCTACATGTAATTCAACAAATGTTAGTCTAGAAACCATCTAGGTTCAACACAAGGTTAATTTTGTGAATGTAATTAGGGGCAGGCAAACTGGCTTAGAAAAAATAAGCATCCAACTGCCCTCATTTTTTCACCCTGAATTCATTCTCATTCAAATCTTAGATGTTGCCAAATTTTACAAAATATTCTTCCATTTTACCACACAAACTAAACATCGGGGTATTTTTGTTAGTTATTTTTGTTTTGCTTTTGTATTGTTTTAGTTAATTATACTTAATAAACAAAATTAAATTCATACTTTTCCTGTGAAAGCTGCCTACATAAATCCCATTATCTATGATTTTTCAACTGTTAGTCTACAACAATGCTGCTCTTTATATCTAACAAGTTCAACCAACACAGTAGCACCAGAGTGGCTTTCTGAAATTCATTAAACTTCATACTCACAACATCCCAGCAAGGTCAGAATATACTATACCTACGTCGTGAGTAAACTGAAATATAGGGAGGCCTAGAATCAAGCATCAGATTGCCAAATTTCTCTGTCATTATGCTGCTAAACTAGTGAAGGCAAATCTTTTTAATGCTATGTGTTATTTTCCACCTTTTGTCCTCTTAACTCTGTTCCTTAAATATTTGGGCCCTGTTCACATACTGCCAACTATATGCTTATTCTGGCACATGTGCCAGAAATCAGTCACTATACTAGATCACTCTTCCCATCCTTTATAGTTTTTTATTTTATGCAGCTATAACGGATATTGCTTAGCTCTAGTCATCTGTGTCCTTATTAAGCAAAAAGACTTACAAAAAACCATCTAAATACTACTTGTGCTTTTCTGTACCTTCTCACTGTCTAGTCCTTTTTTTGAGTCAGAGCTGTGATATATTATGGGAACTGCTCAAAACTTGCAGTAGTTCTAAAAGCAGGAAATACTAATGAAAACTTGTTTCTCATGGACGCCCAACCTTAACACATGAATCTAAAAAATTCAGAGTCAAACAAGCACCTGTTGCTTGGGTGTTCAGCTATACAGGGAATTTTGAGCACAGTTGTGCCATATATTTGATATTTTGTTATAGTCAGGTCCAGAAGTGGCTTAGATGATCTGTTCAGAATGTCTATTAAAATATAAAGTATCTATATTATATATTATGATAAGCAAGACAGTTGCATACTACTGGTTACAACTCTTCAGAAGGGCTGCCCACCTCCATCTGAAAGGGAGATAAGGTTGACTATGACAGTTCTTGGAAGATGTTTAATCCTTATTGGTGACAGCACAGATTACTTTTAACATGTAAACTGGATAGAAGTGGGCTAGTGGATTAATCTACATTCACATTACATATTAATTTTCATAAATTAAAAAAGTCTGGAGTGACACTGAGGCTTTTATCTCAAGTGGGACATTATTCTATTCACTCTGAACTTCAGAATTGCCTTAAGTAGTCTGGGCTTCAGATCTCAGGAGCAATATCTTTACTGTTATTTCTCTAATAACAATACTCCAGTAAAAAAATATTAAAATCATTTAGTGTAGCAATGTAAAACCAAATTTATTCTTGTGGTGTCCAAGAATGCGTTATATGTCAGAGATGCCATTTCCTAAAAGAGGAATTTACTTTTCCATCTAACTCATCTAGCATATCTTAATTTTCATCTGCCCATTTTCTCAATTGTATTTTCTTTACTGGCTGGTGGAGATGTGTGATAGAAAGCTTAATTTGTAATTGATCTTGGAAGCAGACATTCAGACTTTACTGTGTAGTAACAGAATGCCTAGAATATAACGACATTTATAACTTTTACACTCCTGCTAAAATTATATATTCACTGTTCAGAAGTAGGCAATAAAAGTTGATTTTTCAGTGAAACACTGGAAACGTGACCAGAAGAAAGCATAACATAATAGGAGATCAAACCTACAAGACGGTATTGAATTGATTTCTGTTTTTGATAAAGCCACTTCAGGCTACTCCACCTTTATGGTAAGACACACCTGGAAGTCAGGCAACCTCCAGTTTTTACAGCTAAATTAAATAGCAAAGAATTAG
This sequence comes from Egretta garzetta, assembly GCF_000687185.1. Classification (NCBI taxonomy): domain Eukaryota; kingdom Metazoa; phylum Chordata; class Aves; order Pelecaniformes; family Ardeidae; genus Egretta; species Egretta garzetta. The sequence goes on from NW_009260410.1 coordinate 6,537,301, forward strand.
CTATAAATATTATATATTTTGAACTGCAATCAGCCTCAACTCTTTACTCCAGAAATAATTCCTCTGACTACAGTAAACTGTAGAAAGTTAACTCAGCGCATCAAAAGGAGAAATACACAACACAACAATTATCAATTACCAGCTGCTTCCATAACTGAGAATATGTTTCTCTTTGGCCATTCAAGCCTGGACATTTGCTGTGTCCATACAGGTAGCTTTTTTTTCAACTAGATAAGTTTTCTGGGAAGGAACTTATTAACAATTTACTCTGATAGAATTTTCCTCTTCATTACTTCCCCTCCACCCAAAAAAAAGACACAACATGTAAAAGCTTTTATTTCTTTTACTGTGCACTGTAGAAACAGACAATATGTTTTCTTCCACTGATTCAATACAGCATTTAAAGTCACATTATATTTCAGAATTAAAGAAGAAGGATGGAATGACGGCTCTTTCTGAATGTATCCAAATGGGTGGATGGATAATAGAAGTGAAGAAATATATTTAAAACAACTATTTAAAATCCACTGAAATTGTGTGCATTTTCCTTTATACCATCCAAGTATGTTTCAAGAATTTTTTGTAGCTTTGCACACGAACTCTCTCCTAGATAACATCTAACTTGTCTCTATATTAAGTATTTAGACAATATTATTTTCCATCAGATACTTCCACAGGATTACTTTTTGACCAATATTTATTATGTAACTCCATTAACTCCACCTTGAAAGTCTTAGCTTTTAAAACTACACTTCTTCAAATAAATTAGTTCGTCCCTCAACATCCATTTCTTATTTTCCATCACTTGGATAAAGAATTCACATTTAGTAATTCAATAATTCACTTGGATCCACATTAGCAATGGATAATAAAAACCTGTTATCTTCAACCTGAGAAGGCAAAGCCTCACCACTATGTACTGCTCGGCCTATCACCTATCTGCTCCCAGCAGTGGCAGCCAAAGGCTGGATGTAAACTTTATTTTTTAGGTTTTTCAGTTTAAAGTCAAATTCTACCCATTAACGTTGGACAGTTAGGAAGCAGAGGGTCAATGACAAAGCATGAATAAAGTGACAATCTGATAATTTGGAACCTACAATTTTCCTCTTTGTTTGGTTTTTTTTTTTGGTTTTTTTTAGAAGCAGCAGCAAACTGCCAGAGTAGACATTATCTATAGATGCTAAATAGCTTAAGACAAACTCCTGACATCTAAAAAAAAGGCAGTTATACTCAAAACCTGATTAGCTACAAAAACATCACTTTAATTATTGCATGGACCTTCTGCCATCAAGAATGAGCAGACACTCACATGTCTTTTCCTCTGCATTCTGTTAAAGTCTATTCCCCCATGGTACTGCAGCCTCCCTCCTGAGCCTAAAGGAAGCTCCCACTGATATTGGTAGAGATCAACCCAGTATATCTGTTGTTCATCGATTAGTGCAGTTTCTTAAGATTACTCCAAATGAGGAACTTGCCTTTCATTTCCTTTCTACCTCCCTCAATAAAAACAGTATGTGAAAATTACTTTTATATTCAGGCCAAAGATGAAAAACTAATTAGTCTTTACTTACTCATGTTTAGGCATAGAGGGATAAAAAGGGAGAATTTTTCAAAGCAAAAGATCTATGTAAAAGAGCTGAGGATTAAGATACAACACTCATTGTTAGCATTTGTCTCCAAGGAGAATTCCAGTTTTTGTAACAACAGTATGATATAGCTAGTTTCGTGTTTTCTTTGAGTTAATAATTTTAATTAATATAAGTTCTACCTAAACTAATAACAAGTCCAGATGTGACCTTTTGCCACTATTTGTCTAGAACTCCTTCTTGGACAGAGGATAAGGAGGGTGACGGACCAGAAACTCTAGTCGTTACGATTTTTTTTTAAAGGCAGTCATAGCTTTTTTACAATGTGTTAAAAAAAAAAAAAAAAAAGTGTAACGGGGCGGGGAGGAGAATCATTTTTCACTGAGCGTCTTTCCACTGCCTTTGATAGAAAAAGGATTTGTCTCCAGAAGAAAGACACGTCCATGCATAACGTGCAACCTCATACTGAAGTACTTAACATTTGACTAAAAGCTATGGAAAATGTGTTTCTATAGAAGGTATTGACCTAAACAGTTCTGCGGACATCATTCAAGTGACAACAGAACAGACAAGCAGGGTCTAAGCAGCAAGACAGGGTCTGGGAGCCCAAACAAATTAAGCTAAGCATGATGATGCTTTTTTAAGAGCAAAAGGCAAAGCTTAGAGCTGGCTCAAATCACCAAATTGTCATAGTTGGCACTGGCAGGAATGAATTTTACTTTTTATTAGGTGATGGCTTATATTACAGAGGTTTTACTGACTACTATCTATAGGAAGCTATTGCAAATTCCATCAGCAGAAGTTGACACAGTGCCAGCTTCCAATATTACACTGTTTGCCAGAAGTCAAGAGACATTTGACACCTACTGACAAACAGCAATTTGCTCTTTGGAAGCTATGATACATTTAAACTTGCACATGCGTCTAAGATGGTTTATCTATTTTGGAAGTATAAGAGATATTTATGGCTCTTTAAAACAACTTTTTAAAAATTCTAGCAATGCTATTTGCATTTCAGTCTAGATTACTATATTTGTGTTAAGAATACAAGCTAATGATCAACAATATTTCCTGTATGTATTTATTTCATTCAGATTCACACGATTGAGAAAGCAATTAAGTATTGAACTTCATAATAACAGCAGAAAGAATGGGATCCTTTCCTCAAAGAGGACTTCCTGTCACCAGGAAATTAAATGTTTCTTCTAGCAAACAGTAAAGTACACACAGAAATAAAAATTAATCTGTAGGCTTACACTTAGATGCTTTCTTAAAGTTAATTAAGAGAGAAGGTTACCCAAGGTTCAATGAATGAGGTAACAGCAACTCAGGAAATTATCTCAACTTACAAGATATGAAAAATCCCAATTTTTTTTGTTGAGCAGATTAATACATGTAACAGATACTGTCCTTTGCTAAGTTCTCTGATTTTTTGAAAGCGTGACTCTTTGAAGTCCTATATGAACACATGCAGGGTTTACACTAAAAGAACACGTTCCCCAAAATGAAAAAAAAAAAATAAATACAAAACACGGGATAATTTAACACAGAACCAGGATAGGTTCTGTCTGCTTAACAGCTGGACTTGCCCAGATATCAAGAATGCACAGGGGGAAAAGATGGCCCCAGTTCATGTAATGGCAATTCAAGACCTGAACTACATACATGCAAAAATTTCCCAAGTGTTCATGTAAGTGAAGATAAAAAATTAGATTTGTTTGTTTAAGACTGATGGGAAAAAAAAAGAATCTAATATCATTTCAGGGCAACAGAAGTTTCTGCAATGTCCTATAATTAGTGACTTTGTCAAGGATTTATTTTTGAATGTGTTTTACTTTGTTCTTTGTCATTTTAGCCCCAAGATGAAACTTAGAAGGACTGACAGCACAAACCTAGTAGCAGATGCTACTTAAATTAAGGGAAAGGCAAAAGGGTAAAGACTTTAGAAATTTTTTTCTAACACTCATTCTGATTCTCTGCACTATTATGCTTTGATCTTCAAATTAAATCCAAAACAACACATTTATCAGCTCTGTGCAATCCCACCTCTGCTGAAGCTATATCGATACTCGGAGAAGTGAAGAAGTAGCTTCTGAATGGACTATGCATCTTAGAAGTTGGTGGTACACAAAGAATTTACATTCTGGGAAAGAATCTAATTAGGAAATCAGGACTAATTAAACCCTAGAGACTCAAAATACCTGGGATTTGGCACTTAGCTTTTCTGCAAAAAGTGTGACAAAAGGCCATAGGGGGCCACTCTGCTGGATTGTGTCATACAAATGTAGCCAGAATAAAGATTCTTCATATAATATTTACAGTCCTGTTTCAGTTAAGGTATTTTCCAGATGACAACACACACAAAAATACCAATTTTCTAAGATGTGTCTGCCACAGTCCAAAACACTGGGTTAGGCAAAGCATTTTAAATATATATATTAATTCCACTTAATTCCAATAACCGATGACTAGAAAAGAGGAGCATACACATTAATGTAATCTTTGAATATCATACATTCTCGAAAATCTAGGATAAAATAATCTAACAGATCACCAATGATACTTTAAGATACTTTTTATGGTTTTCACATACTTTTGATACTCTATAATTAAGTACCATCCATGTAGAGACAAAGAGTTCATCACTTTCAAATCTATAGTTAGGACCCCAGCTAGGAAAGGAAACCTTCATAGGCCCTTTTGAAGATGACAGCCCAAATATCTTAAAAAACTTTATTGGCATTGACAGAGTTGCACAGCTCGTTCTTATATTCATTTTCTCTTATGTTTTTGTGTAATGCTTAGGTTCTAAAAAGACCACACAAAAGATGAAAAGCATAGAGCTAGCTAGTCTTTTTGGCAGGACAAATAATTTTTGTGATACACTAACAAAAAAGTTTATGCATGAGGTAGCAACATGAAATAGATTTGGTATACTGTAATAGTCTTTGTTGGTTTATTTTGACCTTTTAAAATGTTTAGATAAGGTCAAAGTAAAATTAACAGGAGTAATCACTCTCTCTGACACAGTAAGTCTAAGTAAATCTGTACTGCTGCTCCATTCCGAATGGCATAGGTCACTGCATACAAGCTTAGGAATTCCAATGGGTCATCATATTGCTTGCTAGCTGCAAAAATCAGTCTGGAGTCACTATTATTAAATGCCAGGGATAAAGAGAGAAATCATTCATGTTTACTCCATGCTTCTATGGCTGGGAGCCAACAACAGCAAAGGCACTTAGAACTGCAGGACTAAATCCCCATTTGTCTCACCCTTATAGTCATAAAACTGTTTATGTAGATAAAAGGACTGACAGAATTGTATTCAAGTGCTGTGCACCGAATTACTAAAAGCTTTCAAACACCCTTTTTTTAAGGATCCTTAAAGGCCTGATAAATCAGTATCTTAATGCACAGCATGGAAATTTATGCCACTAGTAAAATATGGTGCATTTGTTGTTGTTCTGTTGTAGGGTATACTTCTGTCTTATTTTGCACAAGAAATACAATCTGAGGGCTACCAGCCTTATTTTACAAAAGGAGAAATATAATCCAGAAGACTTACAGTGTTTATATCAAGACAAAAGAAATTATGTATGCAATGTGGAGGAAAAAAATGACAGGTGGTAAATTCAAAACTGTTTTAACACTTCAGTTTTATAGTTAAAGCAAATACCAACCGTTGTGAGAAAGGCTAGAAGAAGCAGGGAATAGAAATGTGAATTTTTAAGTATTACACTGTTTAACTCTTGTAAGCAATGAGACACCAGTGTCACGTTTAACACATTAAAGTAAAAGGGTTTAAAAAGCTAAGTTAGAAGCCCTTCTGTTTCACATGCTTTGATAGCTGTTCTCTACACCGTGACCTTGCTGTCTTGAATTAGATTTTCCAAGAGGACTACTATCATTTAAGAGCTAAGTAACGACACCAAATTTCCTAAAATTATCAGAATGCAAAAGGTCCCATTTTTCTCCTGTAAGTGTCTACATTAAATGTATTTCAAAAATTTAGGTATTCAAGCGTTAGTCACTTTTTACTTCTTGCCTTCATGTCAGTGTACCATGGTGTAAACCGAATCATATGCACTAATATCATCTCAACTATCTTGATTCATATTTTGAAATTTTCTTCCAAACTGATCATGCTTCTTTTCAGAAAAAGCTTTACATTCTCACTGAATACTTTCTTTCTACAAAAAAGATTAGCTACATTTTAAATAAAGATTTACTAGAGCAAACTCACAAAGTTTTGATCCGTTCTTCACATTTCTTCTAAACAGAGATTTTTCTCATGTCAGAAATATTAGTAAGAATCAGTAACTGGTATCTAATATGGTCTTATCCTGTGCAGCATACAGTACGTGCTTCCATGGTTAATTGGGTGCATTCCAGATACATGGTTTCACAACAGGAAATAGTTGGAAAATCATCAGAAGGTATTCCTGCTCTCCACCCACTCCATGCTTCCTTTAAGCTAGTTTACCTCAATGGTGGCACACCACGTAACAGAGAAAGCAGCAAGGGCGAGTTGGAAGATGGAAAGAATACCATAAACTGGTACTAGCACTAAATGGTTTAAAATTAAACACTCATGCACCCAGCAGGTAGATAGCTGAAATCCTGGCTTCAGTGGCCTTCCCTGATGCTCACAGCCTTCCCACATTCACCCCATTATCTTCCCCCTTCTCATTTATGCCAGAACAACTAGTATAATTAAAACCCAAACTGATACAGGGTTAAAAAACCAAAGTCCTCTTTCTTGAAGTGTTGCTTTCACCCTTAATTAATTCAGACATTCAGTTTGCAAAGTTCTACAAAAACAATTGCTCTGGCAGACCAGAAGCAATGGGAACTGTGATCACACAACTTTTAAGGCAGCCTTGCTATGAGAAAGGCATCTCATGGAACTAAACAGAACATGTGAGAGAAAACAAGCCCTGTGTTATGGCTTTGTTACCCTGCACAGCTGGTGACATTTCCCACAGATGCTTCTACTTAATATCAATAAAATGGAACAACACACAGTAAACAAAAGATAATTTACATTCGTCATTTAGCCTGGGTCATACCTCAGGTGACAAAGCTTCAAGTATCAGTGCAACAGCAAAATAATAACAATAAATTTGGAAGAGGTAAAACAAAGAAGAAAAGAAGTCTTTAACTTCCAAGAACATTCATAACTTCCATGGGATTTTGTCAAGGACCTTCAGCCTCCAGTCATCTGAAAAAATCCAGATTCTAAATATGGATTTAGAAATCTTACTAGAGAATGGAATAAGTAAATATGCCAGTGTTCAACAGCTCTTAAAAGTTTAAAGACTGCAAAGTGTATGCACAGGCCCTAAGAGCATCCCCCCTCCCAGAGGCTTGTCTGCCTGGGCTCAGGGCCAAGTTAGAGAATGCAGCTGCAGCTGTCCCCCTTCCTTTGCTGGCCATGCAGAATGGCTCCCAGGCAGCACCGCAGCCCAGGGTCAAAACCCCTTCCCTTCAGAGCTGCTTTTAAGCTGAGCCTCTATCATTTGCACCCCCCTGCCCCCACCCCCCCCCAACCCGAGCTACCCCTCCTGCTGTGATGCAGCAGAGCCTGTGCTTGGGTCATGTGCCCTGTTGATCCAGCCCAGCTGTGGGCTGATATCCCTACTCAGCCTTCAGCTTGTCTCAGTACCTTGCCCAGCCACCCCAGGGCTGCATCTGACCCTGGTTCCCCTCACTGGTCCTGCCTTGCTTACTTCACCCAGGTACTGTTGTCTGCGTTACCATGCTCAGCTCCTGGCTCACCTTCTCTTGTGAACCAGCCAGCCCTCACTGCTTCCTGACTGCCTAACCTTATGTTTTCTCTTAAGCATTCATGAGGGAATATAAATGATAGAATATGATTTATAATGGTCTAATTACAACTGAAATAACTCTTATCCAGCTAGCTTGAGAAAATAAAGCTGAGAAGAAGTATAAAATAAAACTTTTTTAGGTCAATATGACATTTGTCACAGGCAAATATTCTTTATGAAAATTAGACTCTGTGGTCCTATGATCTCAAAATGAATATGGAAAAGACAACATCTGTCATCATTGACATGACTTCTAACACAACAGTGAAACTCCGGCTGTGCCTAGAAAGGGAACTTTATGAACATCAAAATAACTTAATAATTGTGAAGATTTAAAACTCTGGGATGTGTATTAGATTAATCTGGACAGGGGGGATGTATTGTTGCTTTGGCAGTTCTACTCATAAGTTGTTCAAACCTATTCAAGTCATATAGCTCTTCCTCAAGATATTATGTCAAGTGACAGGCCTGCACTCACCGTTTCAATTTTCTTGTTTAAAGCCTTCAGAATAGGACCACTTACATTACATTGCCAGATGCAGTTCTAACAGTTAGAAATGAAAAATCAAGAGCTTCCATGGTATTACGTTCCACAGAATCTATGTTCTGCCATCAAGTTATTTTTAACATACTACATTTCTTAAAAGTTCCCTGTCATCAGGGACATAGTTCATCTCACACAGTTCTCTGGAATTGTGATGTTATCTTTTCAATCAATACAAGTTACTTGGCTAGGAAGAGTCAACGTCTTTAACTAGAAGTAACTTAAATAATAGACAAAACCCAAAAGAATAAAACATCCTAGTACTTGGCCTGCAGTATGACTGAACCAGGATAAGGTTATACAGCTGGTGATCAAATTGGCCCTCAAAACTTTCATTACTGAACACCTGCAAGAACAACTAGCTTTATAACTTAGGGTTGATCCATGACCAACTTGACTATCATGCCTTATTTAAATTGACTAACACAAGTGGAAATTAAAATATCTGCAGCATGGTAAGTGAAATATGTAGTTTTTCATAAAGCTCTCAAATTATTCAGAAAACATATGTGATTGTTGCCAATAAAGATTGCTTTTCATATAGAACCACTATTTGCAGTCTTTTGAATCCACAGCAGAATACATTTAAGGCTACACATAGAAGGACATCAGTTAAGCAGGAACAATTTCTTAAACATGTAAAACATGCAGTGGATCTAATTTCTGCAGTAATAAGCAGGATTTACCTTTGGTTCAGCTAAGGAAAAATAGCAAACAAGAGTCTTGCTAAAGCTAAGCCAAGAAACTTACAAAAACAAAAAATAAAATAGTTACCACTTAATCCAATGGGTTTAGCAGTACAAAGGGGAATGATCTGCAGATATGGGCCAGGTTCACAAGCTCTGACTAGTGTCTCCTATTTGTCATTCACAAAAGAAGAGTATTGGCCTAGACAGACCACAGTCCTGACACAGATGCATTCTGTATGTCCTTAACAACTCGTCTTTATAACTACATTCAAACTCAGAGACTACAGAAATTACCATCTACACAATTTCTTACAATTATACCCTCATCTTAGGACCCCACTATTAAAAATGCTGGGTAACCATAAAGTAACGGAATAGCAGAGCTAGAGAGGTACTGCAGCACTGTGCTTTTATGACCTTTTTAGTCTTTACTACTTTTTAGTCTATGCAGATTATTGGTGTTCACAAAAAGCCTACCAAAAACATACTGCACACATCCCCACGCACACAAGCAAACAAAATACAAAGAAATAGAGGTAATAAGAAAATTTCAAAACTTAGCCTAATTTTAATTTGGCTAGAAATGAAAACCACTATGGCAAATTACACAAGAGAGGTTCGTATTTTGTTTTTCTCCAAACAAAAAAAGGCAGGGGAATGATAAGTTTTTAATCACATCTGTCAGGGTTAGTACGTCTTCACACAAAGAGTACTATTGGAATGTGTAAGTTCAATACACAAAGGTCCATCTTCCTAAAAAGCAAGATTAATTTACTGTTTCTGAGCTCTTCCTCATCTTTTTACCACCATGTAACTACCCTCCTCACTGTTGTATCATCAAGAATTTTATGATAAATACTAACCATAATGACACTAGTCCTGCCATTTATGGAAATATACACGATCATTTACACAGGAAAGCAAAGATCGCTGTACATTTATCTGAAAAGTTTTGTGTTGAGGTTTAAGTAAGAATTTACCTTTAGATGCTTTACATTTCCTTCTTAAAAAGGAAGACTTTCTTCTAATGCAAAGTAAGCAAAATTACACATTTAAGTTTTTCCAAGGGTTCATTTTACTCATTTTTACTTCTGCAAAATTTGAAGGGGAAGGGAATGTAGAGGAAAGAATTCATCAAGTTTTGATAATGTATGGAGAACTCACTGAAACCCCCAATCTCTATTTTGAAAACCGAAAATAATTGTATCATAATTTTAGAATATTTCTATTTATACCAGTGTATACACATACAACACTGATTTGTGGAAAAATCCTACTTTGTTGAGATAGGAACACTTGAACAAAAGCTTTGGCATCCCACTACAAACATTTAGCTCAAATTTTTTATCTCCTTACCAATGACATCAATTCACAGATACAGGCACTTCTTTTTCTGCTTGGCCCAGCCATTCCCCAACTCCTCCAACCATGATTAGTGTTCTTCTCAGAAGATAATTTGCTGTGAGGGGTAATTCCAAGTAAGATGGAAAACACCTGAGTGGGAGGGACAGCTCTGGGTCTCACTGCAGAACAAAATGTTCTGGTCTCATCCCACACAGTTAGGGTTCAAATGACAACATCCCAAGATCTCTGCACTACATTGGGAAAATTGTAAAATTCTTCTGTGAGACAGGGCTTAGTGTGTCATGATGCTTCATCACCTTGTTGCCAGGCAGCTTGTTCCATCTTCAGCCTCTTATCTGAGGACTACACTGTCTCTCGGTAGTGGAGGGGAAGAGAGGGTCTCAGTAGGAGGACACCCTTCTGTCCAGCTCACTCACGTGCCCTCTTCCACTTTTCTCAGAGCTTTACTCTGTTCCACCTGTGATAAATAAATCTGTTGGGGGAAACAGTGGTATTGAGAGTCTGAGTCAAATGATTTTGATGCGTTCAGGAGAAAATGCAAAACTTAAAACCTAAATGATAAGAACTGTACTGGAAAATAAAGAAAATTGCTCTCTGTTATTGGGAAAATGAACAGCCAATCCCTCCTGACCTCAATAGTGTAACATTGCCGTCAATAGTTATGTCTCTAAGATATTGATTTTTTGAATGTTTATTCAGTTTAGTTTGGAAAGTTCATGATAAAAAACAAATTCAGTTCTCTTGCATGTGGCTCAGACAAAATGTGCTTTAGTTCAACACAGGTACTCCATGTAACCTGGAAAATTTCAATAATCCTGATGATGAAGGGAATGGTACTGTCTCATGATTCTGGTTAAAAAATTCCAAGAATTTATTTCAGTCCCCTCACAAATTAAAACTAGAAAAGCGCTCACATGTCTATATTTAGTTTTTATGTATGAATTTAATAAATACCAGATTATATGTATTTTTCTTACAATCTTTTGTCACATTAGTACCATCCTTTGTAAATTTAAGTGAGATGCAAAGATGAGGAAAAAATAGTGATAAAATATAACTTACAACCAAAAGTCTTGGTCACCAGCTTTCATCAAAAATAACTGTCAATTCAATACTAACTACAATGTTGGGATTCCAAGAACAATTTTCTGGTATTTCTTAATACTGAATTTATTCCACCTTGAGTAGTTAGTTCTTCATTCCTTGAAGCTAAATATGAATGTAAGAAACTTGCATTGCTGTCTAGTCTAAAAGGAATGGAAATAATTCCATTGTATTTTAAGTCTCGACCTATGTCAAAGTGTCGTAATTACTTTTATCTCCCTTATGAAAAAAGTGAAATCAGAAATTCTGATTTACTATTTCATTTCTTACTTCTCTGTCTTCCATGTTTCTTTGCACTAAAAATGTACACATAAAATATAACAGAATATCTCTGGTTTTAAACTATGTAAGGTAAGAAGACTTGGAGAAACAGATTGGGTTTAGCACTTCTAAACTATTAGTATCTCTTCCTTCTAGAAGCTAGCACACAGATGAGAAACCAGCTTACTGGCTATTTTAAAGTGAAACTGGTAATATTTAAAGACTTCCAGAGAAACAGATAGAATCATAGAATCATAGAATGTTTAGGGTTGGAAGGGACCACTAGTGGTCATCTAGTCCAACCCCCCTGCAGTGAGCAGGGACACTGCTAACTAGATCAGATTGCTCAGAGCCCCATCCAACCTGGCCTTGAATGTTTCCAGGGATGGGGCCTCCACTACCTCTCTGGGCAACCTGTTCCAGTGTTTTACCACCCTCATTGTAAAAAATTTCTTCCTTACCTCTAGCCTGAACCTACCCTGTTCTAGTTTAAAACCATTTCCCCTTGTCCTAACACAGCTGGCCCTACTAAAAAGACGTTCCCCATCTTTCCTATAGGCCCCCTTTAGGTACTGGAAGGCCGCAATCAGGTCTCCCCGTAGCCTCCTTTTCTCCAGACTGAACAAGCCCAACTCTCTCAGCCTGTCCTCATAGGAGAGGTGCTCCAGCCCTCGGATCATTTTTGTAGCCCTCCTCTGGACCCGTTCCAACAGTTCCATGTCCTTCTTGTGCTGAGGGCTCCAGAGCTGGACGCAGTACTCCAGGTGAGGTCTCACCAGAGCTGAGTAGAGGGGCAGAATCACCTCCCTCGACCTGCTGGCCACGCTTTTCCTGATGCAGCCCAG
>NW_009260410.1:6550399-6571877 GCF_000687185.1 Egretta garzetta
GGGGGCGGCGACCCCGGTCGCGAAGCCACGTGTTAATAGATTGAACCTGCCTGCACTGCCCAGTGTCTCTGCCCACAACTGGAAGGAGCGAGGAAAAAATGACCTGCGCTCCAGAATCCTTCACTAGGCGCCCCAAGGCTTTGAATTCTTTTTTGATTGCCCTCGGACCACTTACTGCAACTTCATCCGCACCCACGTGGAAGAGCAGCAGGGGATAGTAGTCCGAGGGGCGGACCAGGCTAGGAAGCTTCCTAGTGACATCTCTAACCCGGGCTCCTGGGAGGCAGCAGACCTCCCTATGAGCAGGGTCTGCCCGGCATATCGGTCCCTCTGTCCCCCTCAGATGGGAATCACCCACTACTACTACCCTCCTCTTCTTCCTCGTGGATGCAGTAGTAATACGGCGGGGGTGTCTTTCTGACCTTTGTGCCTCCTCCAATGTGGATAGGTCAACACCTACCCCACCTATCGTCTTCTCTTCCACCTCTAGAGCCTCAAACCCGTTTCAAACTATTAGTATCTCTTCCTTCTAGAAGCTAGCACACAGATGAGAAACCAGCTTACTGGCTATTTTAAAGTGAAACTGGTAATATTTAAAGACTTCCAGAGAAACAGATGGGTAAAAGGTTTAGTGAGGAAATATTTAATCAGCAGAGATTTGGCAAATTAATCTGTAGATGAATCCTTGCATGTGTGCTCTTTTCATTACAGGAAAGCAATATCCCTGCTGCCAATCATTTCCCAGCATTTTCAGTGCCAAAGCGCACCTTATCAGCAGAGATTTGGCAAATTAATCTGTAGATGAATCCTTGCATGTGTGCTCTTTTCATTACAGGAAAGCAATATCCCTGCTGCCAATCATTTCCCAGCATTTTCAGTGCCAAAGCGCACCTTATCACTCATTGCCCCAATAGACTTCACTGTTTGAGCAACAGCCTCCTATACTTACAGGCCAGATAATACAACCTTTTACAATAAAAAAAAAAAAGAAAAAAGAAAAAAAAAAAAACAAAACCAAAGAGATTACCTATTTTGACTCCCCCTGAGGATCCCAGAGGAAGGTTTTATTTCTGGAGATTGTTGCTTGGACAAATCCAGAAATGGAATAACATGATTACATAAGCAGGGATTTGGAGTGTGACTTTGACATTCCAGAGATGGATGATTTGGGGGTATGGGTCTAATCTTGCAATTCAGGGAAGTGAGCAAGGAAAAGGAATAATGTCAGCTTTTCACTGGCCTTATTGTTTTCCAAAGAAACCCCACCAAACTGGGGTTTTCTCAAACCAGTTTTGTAATGGCCTAAATTCACATAGTAGCAATAGCTTACAAGCCCTCACCATAATGTTAGCTTTCAAGTATTTATAGCTCCTACTCTTTATATCACAGGAAAAGTATTCAGGATCTTATACTCTGGAGACCAGAGATCACAGTGTCAGGAAACTCAATAGTCACTTTGTTATAATGCAGTAGCTTCAACAAATAATAAAACATAAGCCTTAAAAAGGCAAAGCATCTAGTATGTAAAAACTTTTAAACTATTTTAGAAAAATTATACAACTAAGAAAATTATTTCATATTGGAATCTCTTTTTTCTTGTCAGCTTCCAGGCACAGTCATAATTTATATGTAATTCTTAATAGAAATCTATGCCAAAATGCTTGAAATCCTAGACAGCTTTTCTTTCCAGCCCTTACTGAGCTTATAAAATGCAACAGGTGTTACAGTAACTGTACTTGTTTCTTTCCTCTTGAGGTAACCATGTGCCACAAAGAAATTGAGAAGCTCTTGCCTGCATTTTTCCATACATATTAAAGGAGGCTTTACTGTGTACATATTCATTAAAAATACTAACACTAATTTACTTCCATTTACCACAGCTACCTTCCACCTACTTTACATTAAAAGATAATTATCCGTGTGATCTCCCTTTAGGGAAACCTCCCCTCACCATACCTATAGCATTAAAATAACAAATGGACTTGGGGAAGTTACAACGTAACTATTCCAAAGACTAGCAGATGGTTAACATGGCTAAGACAGGATATTGCATGTACATTATCTGTTACATAGATAGCCTAAAAGAACAAGTGCAGGCAACCAGATACCCTGTAATAACAGATATATGATCTTACAGACCCTAGAAATGTGGGGAAAAAAAAAACCCAAAACCCCAAAACCCCCAACCAATTACTGAAATGAGTAAACACGTTGATCCTTGCTCATGCTTTTGTCAGCTTCAAACAACCTGAATAGAAACGGTGTACTTGTGATTATGCTCAGCAAGACATTGCTTGGACATTACAGTGGTTTCCATCCAGACAACCACCAAAAGAACAAAATTAAGTTCACCAATATTTGAGAAAATCAGATTGTTATACTGATGTGTGAACTCACTGAAGACCACAGGTCTCTGCTGCAAATTATGCCAGGATTTATTTAATGAAATTATAGCAGGTGAAGGAGACAGCTTCAGTTCTAGCAGCAAATGCAATGTCTCATCAACTCTGGCCCACAATACAAGGGCAATGCACTGGCATCTACTGTTTCTACATGCACATCAGTTCAGGAAAAAAGTATTTAATGTTGGTTTATGTTCACAAAGCTAATAAAGAATTGTATACCTTATGACAATCTGTATATTCTAATATTTTTTATGTTACAATGTCTACAGAAATCAGCTCCAAGCTGTTGAATGTTGGCTGTTCTGAAGAGCAAGACGCTGTGATTATTCAAGACATAAAACTCAGGTTTTCATATAACTTTTGAGCACACCATTGTGGCAATTGCTTTTCATTATTTGTGGGGACTACCTGAAGGAGGGGTCTTATATTAAAAGTCTAGTTTACAGAGCTCCATAAGGGGTTATGAAAAAAAACCCTATATTCTTTCTCACACTTCCAACTCTTCAGGAAGGAGACCTTTTCTGCCTGTAAAGAATATAATGTAATTATTAAAAATCTTATTAGGATCTGCCTAAACTACTATAAAATTTGTTATGTTGTCTACACTACTATAAAGTTTGGTACTCCAAGCCTGGTATGACTTTAAACATATTAATTTCATTTGTTTGTCCCAACTTTAAAGGAAAACTTCAGTGCTGAAAATGGCAAGCACTGAAATGTGTTTGTGTACACTTTGGGAAAAGAAAAATGTTGTTTCTTCATTTGCCAGTATAGATGCTGTACTTTCAGAAAAAATTATAACTTATCTCTGGTATAAGTGTAAACGTATGTTAGTGGTGAAGAGAACGACAACTATGCATGTTCCTGGTACATAAGGCTACCAGAGATGTTGCAAACTTGCTGCTGGTTTATCCTCCTGCTGTTCAGAGAAAGGGAAATATGTAGATCCTCAGCTGGTAGAAGTTGTCAAACATACAGTAGTGAATGATATTATAATAATTCATATCAGCCTTCATTCCTGTTCCTCTAGGATCTTTATCGCTGTTTTTTTTATTATTAAATTATGATTGCTCTTTGAAGTTGAAGTATGTTCAATGAAGTATTATTATTATTAAAAAATTTATTTTACCTGAAACCCTCAGATATAGACCCTAAAATAACAAAGCACAGAGCCAAACAGAGATAAAAATAAACAGTGCTTAATCTTTCTGAATACAGTTCGAGTTTATTTGCAACATACACATCCTGGAATTATCTGTTCTTAGCTCTTCCAAAGTATTCTTATTAGATGAAACTAGGAAATTTTAAAGTATTGTTATATTTACTTTAAAGTCAAAGAGCCTGAGCAGCTATGAATCACAGTTCTCCATACAACGGCCAACTGCAGGCTAATCATTTATACGTTAACCTCAGTTTGACTTGCTATACTGACAGCAATGTGGAAACATATGATTTATGAGATAAACAAAGTTTAATCCATTAGAAGAAAAATACTAAGTCAAGCACACCACACTGTGGGCTAAAAAATAAAAGGCTCTTTCCCACTAGATTTTCACCCCTCTCTGGACTGAACTTTTCTGGCCCACCAGCTGTTCACACACAAAGATCATAAAGGATTGTGTCAGCTGAAATCTTAATGCACACTGAAGATAGAAAATGGGGTGTTTTACGCTGGCTTCTGCATAAGGGCAAATTTTACCCAGAATGTAAATCAGATTTTTTGTATGACTCAGTTTGTTTCAAGCTATTGCCTAATAATTTCTGCTGCTGTCAGAAAGATTTTGGAACAAACAGATTTTGTCAGGGGGATAGCCTAAATGATTTCTTGAGGCCCCTTCCAACCCTATTTTTCTATACTCCTATAATTTTGGAAGGATGTTAAAATTTTCATACTGTAGCTGGAATCTGAACCAGAGTATTGCTTCACTACTCTGAATGGCAAAGTGGAGCCTGAACTCCAGAGCATCAAAGCTGACCAGTAAACTCCATGACATACAACAGAGGAAATGTTCCATCCAACTCCCCTGCATCCAAGGTGGAATTCTTGAAAATCCTGGCATTGTTTCCTTTTTCAGAGAATCCTGTTAATATTAGGAAACCACAAAAGCCCAAAGAACCACACAGCAATATGATTAGTTGTATACTTTGCACACTGCATGGTGAGTAAAGAAAACAGGACATAGTAAAAGTAATGTTTTAGCATGTATGTCCTTAGGCACAGACAGAGGAGAGGGAACTGAACTCCCTGGATTCCTGGAGTAACTTTCAGCAAAACACTCTAGTTAGGTCTAAAATGTTAATTTCATTATTCTGGAGTGCTTCTGTGCTCTTAGTCAATATGCTTTCCTTCTCCATGTTCCAAATCCATATCAAAGCAAAGCTCACACCCTCCTATGTCTTGATCTTTCCTGGAACCACAGCCACTAGGAGTATGATTGCTCATTCTTTCAGGACAGCACTGTTCAGAGACATTCAAACTCTAAACCTGGAGGTATAATAGATATCATATTTTGAGAAACAGTGCTAATTAGTCCTATTGCAGTGCTATAACAACACAACTGTATCATTTCCAGGACCCCAGCTAGTATTTCCAATGGCTTTATGCTGCATATTTCCACAAGACAATTTAGTACAGCTATCTGGGGATCTCAGGATTGTTCTGCACTGTGTAATGTAAATAGATCCTTTAGGCTCTGATTATTCATCTAACAAGTACTCTCTGCTTCACAAAAATGCAACTGCAATAAACATCCACTAAAAATATTGCAGCGCTCAGGTACTAAATTATTGCGAGTGAAGAGAGATACCATAGAATGAGAAAACTGGGATAGAGACATTCAAAAAATACACTGTTATTTTGAATGGGGTAATGGTAATCATTCTGGTATGTTCCTACAAAACAAAACAAAACTAGAACCCAGTAACCACAGGAACTCCGTAGTAATAGATATGACAGACAGAGGTTCTCTGCAAAAGTATCAAGAATGCCTTCACCAACAGAAGATAAATGATCAAACACAGTGGAGACTGACATTATAATACCAAAGGAAACATCACTCACCATCGCCTTTGGTCAGCCAGTCATTGTTCTTTTAGTGTACTATACAGTATGTTCACAGGTAAAGGTGTGTTTAGTCTACCTTCTGCCCCAGACTCTGCAAAAAAGAGGTGATATTTTCATCCCAGCCTTATGTTTTACCTCTAGACAAAAAAAAAAAAAAAAAAAAATGCAGAAAAGCTTCCAAAGTTGAGCAGATCTAGAAAATAGCAAATGTAGAAAATGCAACATTTTGATCAAACTAGGCTTGCTCTAACCATTGCCAAAGCCATGTGAATTTTTAAAAAATCTAAGAGCAAAAGAGAGAAAATGCTAATGAAAGAAGGGGATAGGACTTCATACTAATTCATATGCTTCTAGGATAAGATGTAACATCCATCCCTCTTTTCCAAGACTTCATAATGCAATCTTAAAACTGTAGGGTAGTGAACAGATCGGTACATCTCTGCTGCGATTGATTACACTGTATAAAAGCACTGAAATATATCAGAACCTCCTTGCACTTCAACATGCATTTCTCTAATAAGAGACAGCTCTAATAAGTAAAGCAGCCCATCCCTACTGACATACTTCAGTGATTCTAAACCACAATTATCCTTTTGTGTTATCATTAAATATATAAAGAATCTTTTTATAAAACTGCTGCAAGACACAAAATACTTCTTCCCAGAAGGGAAACTGTATAGTCAGAACATCTCATTGCTTTTAGGAAGAAGATAATTATGAATAGTATGATGGGAACTTTCAGAACATACTGCATCAATCAAGTTCTGCATGAGTAATTATAATAATGTTTTATAACATCATTAATTTTCTCTGCAGAACATGTCTTGGATTTCTGAAATACAAGCTTTTTTTTCCCCAAAGGACATTAGCCCTCAGCATAAGTTCTTGGTAAATTACTATGACTCTGATGAGAACATCCAAGTAGTAAAGAAACATTTGTTTTCTGGACTAGGATTTGGATGTTGAGGTCACAGAAGGTATTGTCTGCAAGCTGGCTATTTTCCTTCTGTGGCAATTGTTGTTTTGAAAGATTTTACAAATGTGTACAAGCTGTTAGGTGTAGGAAGGCTTATGTCAGTAAGCATTAAAATTCTTTTTCCTTCCAGTGGGAAGCCAGCTCACTTCTTTCTCTTTATCATTACTCAAATGAGAATCTATCCATTTCTTATGGCTATATCTTCAGATTTCAAATTCTTTTTTATTTTTAATGTAAATATAATAAAGGAATTATTAATTTATCTGCATAAGTCAACCAGTTGGTAATAGCTTTACTATTACAAAAAACAAGATTAATTATAAGTTAGGCTTACTTTCAAAGGACAGAAGTAGGAAAAATGAGACAAAGAACAAGTTTGTTACAGATCACACAAACTAACAGTAGATTCAGAAAATATTACAGAGGTTCATAGAAGCAATGATCCCTCAAGCATTTCATAATAATAATGAGAACAAAAAGATAAACTTTAAAGAAAGTCCAGAAGTTACACAGATAAGACACACAGAGGAAGACAAATGCAGAACAGAAATGGGGAAGAGAAGACTAGAAAGGCGATAAGGAACTAATTACATGAACTGATGACAGGCCATCCCTGGGGAGATACCAGAAATGTGAGATTGTTGTCAGTAACAATATGACCCTAAGATAGGTTTTAAGCAGGACAGTCATATAATTAAGCCCCCAGTTTTCTGAAACAAAGGTGCTTCTGCTTTCTTTATATGGGTCTGTCTTACCACATAAGAAATGTGGTCAGGCTGACTAACAGGCATTCAGGATACTTGTGAAATTGAATTCCTTTTTAATGAGGCATTATATCAAGTCTTTTCTAAATTATACCATTTTCAGTTAAACCAGCTCTAAATTAACAGTTTCACCAGAGTTAACAAACAACACTTTAGAGATAAAGAAACTTTTTCTTATTTTTTGTAAAGCACTGATCTTGATTTCAATAAAAAAAAAAGATAGATCAGATGGCAAGAATGAAGCTTAGCCAGACCTGCTGGCAAAGATTTCAGTTTAAATATAATATTTTCTTCCTTGCAAGAAAAGAAAATAATATATGGCATTATACTTTTCCTCAAATTTATATTATTTATTTCCCTTCCCATTCATTCATACTTGTTTACTTGTTTCTCTCCTACAATTGCAATACATCCCAAAGATAAACCATGGTGAATACACTTAATTGGTAGTGCATTACTATAAGAGTGAAAATTCTAATACATTTTTAACTTTATTCATTTGAGCCATAAATTTTGCTGATGACCAACTTGATAATTCATTAGGCATTTCTCTACTAACTCTGATTTCTATTGCTATCTTCTACTTGCTGTGTTTCACAGTAGTCCACATTTTTCTTTAGCGACTATTAAATTATTCGGGGGACAATAAAGAAAAGCATCCTTCCATTGTGTATTTCTTCAATCCCTCTATGCATCACAGAGAAATTAAGAATATAAAGCTCCTATGCAGATGTATAACAAATACATTATGTACAGAACAGCATGACCTAATAAATGCTAGTGACATGAGTGATCATCTGTAAGTCTCCTATATTCCATGGTCATAAGCAGTTCAGCTGTCTGTCTTTCTTAGGTGTGTTGTATGATTACAAAACTTGTGCAATTACTAGTGCAATGTTTTAAAAGAACATAAAGGTGCCCTCCTGAATGCAGTCAGCCTCCATTATTCATAATGCACTTCAATTGCTCTCAATTAAAAATAGAATCAATAAATGAAGTAAATATTATAGCATTTAGATGCCTCTATCTATTATTCTTCTCTTACTCTGTATATCACTGATCATCTTACACCAAAATAAGCTATTTTACTCAAATCTTTAGACATCAATGAAAGATAAAAATCTCATAAATATTCAGTTTCCAGTTCTTCCATGTCACAGCTGGCCACTAAAATTACACATGGAGGAAAATGTGGTTTTATTTCTGCAAATCACATCCTTTTCACATTGTCTATCTGCTATATCTGATCATGCATAGATTCGGCATATGTAAAACAAGCAAGTGTATTTGTACTACTTCCTGCCCAACTTTCAGATCACAATCTCTACAGGAATGCAATTTGTTTATAAAATAGTTCCCCTAGAATACAAACTGGAAGGCTATACCAAGAGATTCAAGTGATACTCATTGGACATAGGCCTAGCATTTTCCTTAAGATAATAGAAGACTGAAAAAATCCTCTCCTAGATAAGGTGAGCCCCAATCTGATGGAACAAGCTGAATAGGAGCCTCAGGATGTTTATTTCTCAGTATTAGCCTCCAATCACAATTTCCTTAGGATAAAAGAAATCAGAATTTTTTTCAGGATTCTTTTCCATTTTTGGTATTTGTTACCTAAATTTTGACTGAAAAAGTGCCACATGAAGTTTTTTACATTAAAAATTTTATACAATTTGCAGCAATTCCAGCAATAATCTACATTTCAGTTTGTAAGCACCTCTTGCAGTAGTTTGACTGCAGTTGCCTATGAAACACTTTCTGAATGAGAAATGTTGTATGACTATCACCAGAATAATTTAAGAAGAAATAACTGAGATTTTCAAAAAGAGTAAAATGTCATATGCTCCTCACTATTTAGCCTTGAAGATACAGTCTCTGAGCCTTGTATGAATAACATGGTAAAACATTTAATCTTACAAAAAAATGAAAGTGATTTTTTATGCTAATTATTTGTGGATGCCTCCTTTTCATAAAATTAATTGGAGGGGGTTTTTTTATCTCTAGAGCAGCTCATAAATTTCAGCAAGGACATAAGAAATAATACAGGTAAACAGCCATAGATTTAGGAGGCTTAAGTTTGTAAAATATGACTTACCAGTGGAAGGGGTATGCTGTCTCTCATACAAAGCAGTCAGACATCTAAACATTGCAAGCAACCCAGGTGTTTCTTAGAAAGAATCTTCCTATGTTCCCATTCAGTTCATTTGAGTTATAGAAGAAAAATGTATCATGAGCCTTTTTGGTGAAGTCTGACAAAGATTCCATAAATCCACATCAGCAGCCCACTAAGGCTGCAAGACAATGAAGTGGTAGCCATAGGGTCAGGCCCAGGAAGGGCCTGATGAGGATAATATCAGTAATTTCAAAATACATGAACCTGCAGACAGCAAAGGCACACCCCACACTATTTGAAGGAAAAAGATGTGAAGGATGACCTCAGAGACTTGATCACTTTAGCCCATAGTGGACTTGGCCATCCCATCTGGTTAGCCACTGCCTAGGCTCTACATTGTGATAGCTACTTTCCTGAGCACAGAACCATAGAAAAGCCTAGAGTGGGAGGGACATCTGGAAATCATCTGGTTCAACCTTCTGTTGAAAATGGGGGTTTAGATTAGATTATCCAGGGCTCTGCACAGCTAAGTCTTAAATATTTCCTGTGAGAGACAGTCCACCAGTTCTCTGGGTAACCTGTTCCAATATCTAATTGTTCTCATAATGAAGAGTGACAAGGGAACCTCTGTCTTGTCTATAAAATACCTTCCAGTATTGCAAGACTGTGACTAGATTCTCCTGGGCATTCTTTTCTCTAGGCTGAACAAACCTACTTCCTTCAATCTTTCTTCATTTTTCAAGTTCTAGAACCCTCTAATCATCTTGGTAGTTCCCTGCTAGATCCTTCCCAGTTTTTCAATGTCTGCTGAAGTGGGGAGACGAAACTGCATCCAGTGTTCCATGTGTGGCCTAACAAATAGATGAGTAGAGTAGAATAATCACATCCTTTGATATGCTGGTTATACTTTTGCTGATGCAGCCCAGGCCATGGATGTGTGGATGTGTAGTCCAGAGAAGACAGAACACAGGATGATGCAACGGGACATAGGCAATGCTGGTCATCCCAAACATCTTATGTGGTCCCACCACTGGACCACCTTTTGGCCCAGACCATATGGCCGACACAATCTTCAGATCTAACGATCCTAAGCCTAACTTCTACTTTCTGCCCAAAATAATAGGAAGGAAAACATTTGTCAAACTGTAAATCATCCCACAGATAAACAAAAGCCAAACACATGGCTTATAATGATATTCATTCTTTTCTAGGTTACTTTAAAAGAATATTAGTCTGACACTTAAAATTACATATAACTATGTTTACATATATCAAATCTTCAGAAATGGTACCTCGACATTCCCAGATTGGCTTATTCCTTAGTTGGTCTATGGAAAGTACTTCTATTTTTTTGGTCTCTGTGGCAATTCAGGTTGTTTGTAATTACAAGGTTTTTAACAGTATTTCCAGCCTAAAGTGTGTAATAGAAAAGGAAATTAACTTTGAAAATAGAAAATGCATGTGATGAATAGATTAAACAGATAGTTCTTATTTACAGAAAACAATGTTCTCATTGTCCTCATTTATAGTTCTTCCGATTCTACTTGTAAGTTGCTCTATATGAATTTTAGCTCTCAGTTTTGTAGGCAAACCACAAAGAAAATTACATAAATAAATCTATCCACTGTATATTGAAAAACTTACCTGGGGTTTGAATAAAACATATCCACAAAGTCAGAGGGAAAGGTTTTCATCCTTTTAGAACTACTTAGTTTTGAATCACTTGTAAGCAATAATACACTATTAATTTCACAAATTACACAGGGAAGTGAGGGAGTATGTCACAATGTCCTATTTCCAAAGAAGTATTAGCATTACCATGGTAGTCCTAAGTCATTGTCATTCACACTCAGTGATTAGTTACTGATGTTGTACAAAATGGAAGAGCAGCAGCAAGGAAAGCATAGAAGACTTATACCAGAATTCGGTACAGCACAGTTAAAAGTATGTACAATTGTGTCCTTGGAACATATAATCCTTCCAATTTCAGTACATCCTGAAGCAGATGGAAGGCCTCCTGATGAGATTTTTCCTTCCTCTGTGTAGGAGTCCCTCACATCAAAATAGAGTTGCTTCTTTCCTGTCACTCATTGTTCCAGCCCTGCGGGGTTAGGAGATCATTTTGCCTAGCAGGGCATCTCTTTAATTAAAATATCCTTTCAGGAGATAGTTCTACAGCATCTTCACAAGGGCAAGACTGGGTGGGGTTTGATCAGATATGGTTGATTTTAAAGAAGCATTTCCCCTTCAGAACAGCACTATGGCATGTAAAAGGAATGTATTTTAAGCTATTGCAGATTTTGTAGGTGTGTCATTATTAAAACTACTGACTTGTGAAAGTTTTATTTTGCTGATATTCATATGAATGTTTATTATAAGTCACATGCTTTGACAGGAGAAACCCATGGCTTGCACTTAAAGATCTGGATTTAAATAAACATAAAAACTGGAATTGTAAATCTCATAAAAACTCTATAGATAATAGAGAAGTCTTTTTAAGTACTTGCTCAATCTTTGCCCTTTAGTATCTGTGCCTAAACCTGCATTCCATGACTTCATAATGGTATTTTTCCTATAAATAATAAACAGATTTCCTTAATTATTTAACATTAAATGGAAGGTACATTTAAAAACAGATGTCTCAGCTGCAGATACAGGTCAAACAAAACTTTAGCATCTACTGCAAGAGACTGATTTTTTTTTTTACATCTTTACTGGAGCTTCTCTGAATAGTTGGTCAAATTCGTAATACCAATACATTCCCGTATTTAAAAGTTTCTTTTTTCTGAAGTTTGATGCAGAATCATTAATTACTCATGGATTACTCAAAAGACTTCACACATTCCAATAAATCTGATTTTGAATTTTGTGCCTGTATGTAAAAAACCCAAACCAAACCAAAAGTCAGCCAACATTTGTTGTGGTTGCAAGTATTTTGCAAAGCTGCATTATTTAATTAGGAAATTTAATCAGAAAGAGATTGTGTGGCTTAATATCTAGTTGTGCAATAAACAGTACAGCCCATTTTGTTTATAGTTTTACTTCTGTTATGTTTTAACATAAAACTGGCTTGAAAGTGCTTTAGTTTTGCTGAGCAACATAATTGTGTGTCTTTAATAGGGTACGCTAGCTTTATAATATAGGTCCTCAGGACAAAAACTGTCTTGAAAAAGAAACGTGTTCTTGTCCTTTATTGAAAATGCTTATCTATCTGCCATGTAAGGAATCTGCACAAGATTTAATGTTTAAAATAATGAGAACCATTGACATCTAATATTAGAAACAGTGAAACACACTGACATCCACATTTGAAAAGCAGGATGCTATTGTAGAAATTATAGACGTTATCAAGATAAATTGAGAAAAAAAGTTTAAAATACTCTGATTCCATTAACTGCTAGGCATGATATTCAATGCAATAAAAAAGACAGGCCAGTGGAGAACTTACTGGTGAGAAAGCAAAATGCAGATGGCTGTCATTTAGGTCGAAGATAATTCTTCATTGATTGGCTTCCAAAAGCAGAATAAACTTACATAGCTAAATAATACTATACAGTTCAGTATGAGTGACATTTAAAATTGGCTGTTGTGAGTTAAATATATAAACCTAGTATCCTTGGTGATGGCTTTGCATGTCTAGCTTTGATTTTAAAACACATTTGTGTCTCAAATGTGGCAGGGGGCGAGGGGGGGGCGGGGGCAGCAGGGGGGCAGGGGAGGGGATGTGGGATAATTACCTGGCATTAGTGCTACCAGAACAAATAATCTCAATGACCATCACAAATACACTGAAATAATTATGGCCACAGAGCAAGCAGAGAGCAGTACTTGAGCAAGACTGTAACCTTTTCCATCTGCAATTATTTCACATACAGCTGCAGGTATTTTCAGCAAAGAAAAGGCCTATATTCTTGTCTCAGTCACAACAATAAATCATATACTTGCTATCAGTCCTTATTAACGCCTTGGTGAAAATGAAAGCAAAATGGCAACCCTACACAGTAATGGGAACACATACATACAACATTCTCATAAAAACTAGAATTCTCTATATGTGGCCAAAGAGGGGTGCAAGGAGAAAAGACTGATGGAGAGCCCCATTCTGAACTAGTCAGCTACACAGGACCGAATTCTTGGAACTATAAAACATGGTATGTACCCAGAGGCTACCAAGGGGTTTTGAAGACTCAAACATTTGAAGAAGTGGCATTCACAGCTTGCAGAACTCCACTCCCTTCAGAATTCTAAAAAAAAAAAAAAATGGACCCAGAAAATCCCTTTCTTGTGATTGTAACTTACTTTGCAAATTGCATTTTACTGAACAATGGTTCCAAACCATGGAGGATCAATGGTGCCATTTCCAATCCGTAATTTAGAAAAAAAAAATATCTCCAGGAAACAGGATCCAAAGGTAAGCATGATGATCCGTGACATGATTTTGCTACGTTATTGTGCATTTGGTCCAAATATCATAAGGTTGCTTAACAAACTGCAGGCCAAAAACCACTACAAAGGTTTCCAGTTTTAACATTAGACACAGTCTCTTAACTTCAAATCGTAACAGATTTTTCTAAACACTCCAGATGTGCATATGTCTTCAGGGAAGAAAAGAGGGGCAAACACAGTCTATGCCCTTTTTTTGATCCTGGAATATCACAATAAAAATGAACATTAAGAAAACAGTGTATGTGTCTGGATTATTTCAAAGTATAATTAACCAAGCTTGAATCTCATGGGGGTATATTTTCAAATCCCTTTGAAAAATAAGCCTAAGGCTTTAGCGGATACTGTTAAAAACAACCAACAGCTAATGAGAACAACATTTTTGTTCCATTCATAAAGCTCATCAATCTCATAAATTAGAATAGAGGATTAAATTATTCCTTATGTATTGGTTTAGATAAACTGTAGTTGCTACTTACTGTAAACTTTATGTGATAAGCATTATTTTATCATAAATTGTTATTAGCTTCCTGGAAATGCCACAAAGTTTATATTGTCTCTCTAGTTTAAAAGAAGGTACTAAGGAGGCTGAAGAGAAAATAGATACAATATTAAATTAATTAACTGTTATAGATATACTCCTCTCTAAGGTATTACAGAGATGTGTTTTTATAGGGCTTATTAGGGAATCAAAGGGACACTTTGGTGTACTTAGTGATATTAATGTGTAGGCTTTACATTGGTAGAGAAAAATTTAAATAAATTAGCCAATATAATCACAAAATTATTACACATCACTGATATAATTATTAATAGGCATGGTGCTTCATTAATCAAAGAACTTGAAATATTAGCAGCTATATTGTCAAGAAGAAAACAAACTTTCCTAATGCCTTATGAATAGAGCTCTCATTGAGCTACATTCATCAAACTCACATTGCACCGTATTTGATTCAGGGGAAGAAGGTCTCCATCAGTGCTGATAAATACAATGTTTAAAACACAGGATAGGTATTTTCTACACTTTTCTAAAGCAAAATCATTCTTTGCAGAAGCGAGCACCTTCTCAGACCATTACTGGCTCCCGGCGCATCTAGCCACAGTTAAAAGCAAAAGGTGAGTACTCCAGAGCATTTATGCTCCAAGGGGCTCCCAGAGCCCCACACAAGGAGAGCCTTCAAGGTAAACTCTGCATACAGTCCTAAGCCAGCAACAGCAATCAAGTTTGGGGGGAAGGGGACAGAGAGTCAGCTTAGCACATGTACAGGTCACTGCATAAGCCCATGCATAATAAGCACCTTTTATCCAAAAATTCATAATGCAACTCAACACAAGTCAGTCTGCTGATGCTGTTGTTTTCTCTGCCTTTCACGCTCTTTTCATGCAAAAGCATACTTTAATAAGTTAGTTGGTTTGTTTTGGGTTTTTTTTTCAGTCATTTTGAATCACCAACCAAGATAAATCACTCATTACTTTCAAATAGAAAATGCTTGAGGCTATGCAGGATGTGCATTGAAAAACCTTATATTACCTAGTCATCCATCTTCAACATTTCTACTTCAATATGCCAAGGACCAATAGAGAAAAAGATGCTAGTCTAGGGAGAACACAAGAGCAGGCAAGTGTGGTATCAACATCTCTGTTCTGCCTGGACAGATGTGTTGACAGGCACAAGTGGCTTTCCAGCAGCAGGGATACTAAGTTTGTTTGTATCCACAGGAAATAACATGTTAGCTATGAAACCTAAATGTGTGTGAGATCTAATGGCCATTACATACAATGGTACAGATTTCTATACCTAGTATTATAATTCAAATGAGGTATTATGAAGAAAAGGCTTAATGGAAAAAAAATCTGTTTAGAACCTAATGTTTTGCAGTTGTGTCTAAAAAATTAAAAAAAAGATGCACATGTAGAACTGATGAAAAAATGGCAGGTTAGAAATTACTTTATGTTCATATGTTGACAATGAATAGCCTATTCTTAAATGTGCTTTAGAAGTTGCTTGAATCTCTCAGAAAGTGTAACATGATAACTTTATGTGAAAGACACCCAAATTCATGTAGTCCAGCTGGCTTCCATCCAGATTTCTGACTTTCTCCCAGGGAACATCAAGAACAGCTGCTTGAGCAATGAAAGCTCTTTCAACAGTCAAAAGCCTCCTCTTGTGCCTGCTGTAGCAAACAGTTGCTGCCAGCTGTAGTTGCTGCAGGGAGAAGACAGTCACTGAAAGAAGCAGGTGCTGGTGTGAGAGTGTGATGTCAAGTCCTGCTTCAGAAAAATATGTGGAAGGAAGGAAGGGAAACGTGCCCCAGGGAGATGGAAGCAACATCTAGATTTGCCTTTCACTGTGTGAGGTTCAAGCACTCATCTAAATGGTTGCAGGGCTTGGTCACATCAATGTTTAGTCTGGAAAGAACTTCTGAAGTGCCTCTTGTGTCTGTATCCCAGATTCCAGTTTTGCATCATGTATTGTGCCAGGCATCGCAGTCTTCTTATAGAAAAGTGAACAATACTAGTGAGGGGATAAACCTAAAAAAATATATTCTGTAATAGTCTTTATTCCATGTTTCCAGGAGAGAGATTAAACTGAATCTGTTAATTTTTTCTTATGGCTGTCATCTGTTATATAATTTTATTGAAAATTTACAGCAAGTTTTCTGTCTTTAGAGAAATTGTTATTGATTTTTGCTTAAGTTTCCATTGTAAGCAAAATAGAGGCCTTTTAACAACCATAAATTGTAACTGTACTAATGAGGATATAATTAATATTCCCTTGCCTTGGACCCAAATATCAGTATACTAAAATAGTGTAGCTAACAACAGTATCTAAGTATTTCCTAACACTGGGATGGCATAACTGGACACAATGTATACAAATTTTATACAAATACATGATCGATATGACCACCAAACAGGTAACGACAGGCAAGTGAGTACACGTAGCAGGCATTCAAGTAACCAAAGTTGTCAGACGAGATAAGCAGAACAACCTCCTTACTACGCAAAAACAATGATCAGCAAAGTCAAAACCAAGCAGCACTGAGATATCCCTTTTGGGAGGGAGTGGGCAATAGCATAAGAACATCACATATAGTCAAGGAAAATTAGAAAAGAAAGAAGTGATCACCTTGATCTCAGAGACTAAGAACCACCAAGGATTTAATCATCAGTCCTAACTATATGGCATCATCTCTGTAGTATTGTATGCACAGTGCTAACATAAGTGTTATAAACCAACAATTTTATATGATTAATAAAGTGTAAGAATTAATCATTATCAAGAAGTGTGTTGCTGATGAATTATTTTAGTAAGGTTAATCTTCTAAATACTCATTACAGGAATCCATAATTCCCAATTTTCTATCCACATATATTCACCTGCAACCGCATTAGATGCATTAGACGAGATTATAGAATACATTGGCTAGTCTTCAGTAAATCACTTCAGTGCACATCAAGTTGTAAATAACATGACTAGTCCCACTAAATGCAATAGAATGACTTAATTTAATAGGTGCAGCATTAGGAAGTTTTGCTTATCATGGGAAGTTTTGATGTCAGATCTTAAACTCTAACTTTTTGATGTTTTGAATAATCAGAAAAAAAATCACTAGGACCCCAGAATCATAACAGTGACATCACAAAATTCCATCAGGGTCCCAGCCTTCCATCAGTAAAAACAAATTGATTCTACCCAGTACAGAAAGCAGCCATAGCACCTATTATTTTTATTATCCTGGATATCTCATGCTACCATGATCTCTGATGGTATACTTTGATGTCTCAGAAGTCTCATAACTGTAGAAGATTTATTCAGAATACCAAGATAAGAATTAAGGAACCCATTCCTTTTGGAACAGAGTCTTGCTCTAACCAGGGCCAGCGTAATGAACTGATCTGAAGACAATGTAGGCCATGAACAGGCAGGAGCAAACGTAGCAACAGAGAGAAAACCACCAAGCCCTATCCAATCCAATCTGCATAGCTTGCAGTCCTCTTTAGAACTGAGAAGGAAAGTAAGGAGAGTGGAGAGGCTTTTTCTCTAGGTAAGCCCAAATAGGCACTCAGTATTAAAAAGAGTTGGGGGACAGGAGATGAAGAGGCTGGAACAGAGAGAGTCCCGAACTAGAGCCTGACACATTTCCCAGTCTGCAGTAGCTGCAAAATATCATAATAATATGATTTTGCAAGAAAGTTGAAACAGTAGTTGCGTTCTAAGAATTTAGGCCAGAGAAAATTAAAGATATTATTTTGATTTCTATTTCTTGTTGCTTTGCTTTTTTTGGAAATTCTCCCAGGACATTTCGGGTTGGTCTCTTCACACTTCCTTAATTGGTCTATGGGGATTTCTAAAATCTGAGCTACAAATGAAGATGTGTATTTTATGATCACATCTAACACTGAGCGCTATTAATAAAGGAAAATTTGATGTGCTTGTATTAGTCAGAATCACATAATTTACAGAGGCAGGCATAGCAGTTTGGGTGGACTGAAAAAAATGTATTCTCTGTAGAAAGTACATAGATTAAAACACTGAACACTTCTCACAGCCTTTCATAGTATTAGGCAGTGGTCTGACTTCATGATTTAAAGACTAAGCAGCAAACTCAATAAAAACTCTGCTTATTCCCTCATGCTGTAGTTAAACAGAGAACACTAAACAGGTAAGAAATCACATGAAGTCATCTAGCTTATTGATGGTTGGCCATGAGAAACTGTTTAAGTGATTGGATTTTAAAATAAGTTATTTGTTTCACCGAAATGCTGAAGCTTAATAGTTTTCTATTTTCTGTTCCTGGGAAAATGGGATAAAAGGCACTCTAGGGTTCAAGCACAAGTTTATTTGTATGTACTTGTACAGGATTTTTTCATCTGTCATCTTGACCATTTAATTAATTCCTCATCTGTCTGTATCTGTCGTGTCTTCTCTTAAATGTAGATTACAAACTTTCTAACACAGGGCCAGTTGCTTGTAGTGTATGCTCTCCTGTACAGCACAATGGATGCAGGCCCCAAGAACCGAGTGCCTAAACACTGCAGAAATACCATGAAATACCATTGACAATCATCAGTTAAGCTGTATCTCATTGATGAACACACTGTACCAATTTAGCTTATAATGAATGACAGAACAGTCAAACTGAAGACTACAGCCTGCCTTCAGTGTAGCTCTTTGGGCCTTAAAAGCTGTGTTGGGTTCCAGCATTTTGATGAAGCAGAGCAACTATACACAAGTTTTAGCAGCTTGCTCTAACTCAAAATCCATTTACAGACTGAGTAGCCATATTGTAATTGTGTGGATCCCCATGAAGAAAAGCATCTTTCAGAAGCTTCCTTAACCACCATTACAGACTAGCATCAAATATCCCACAGCTGGAGGAGTAGGCAGGAAGGAGAAAGCCCTTTCCTTTCTCTGTCTGGTCATTAAAATGGAAAGCCTTTAGAGCCAGCCCACTTTTTTCAATACACATTTGGACAGTGCCCAGAAGGGCCCACAATGAGCCCCAGAGTCCCCAGTTAAAGCATCTATGCTCCATCACAACAGGAATGAATATGTAGGGAATATATGCAATAGCCATTAATTCATCAAATAGCTTAGGGTGATTTTTCTGTTTCCTAAAGAAGGAGGAGAGCTTGAAAGGAAGTCAGTCAGGCTGTAAACAGGAGTTTATCATATTCCACTTCCTTCTGAATCGTGTAAAGATTTTTCTTTTTATGGCTACCTGATTTATGGCACCATACAAAGCTCAGCTGCTAACTAGAAGTAAATCTCACCAAGGCTCCTCTCACAGATTTTAACTCCTTTCTCACTATGCCCCACAGCATCCACACAGCAAGTGTTTGCAGAAAGCAAACTGGTCTATAGATCAAATAAAGATAATCACAGCACTCAAGTCTGCATTCAGCAGAAAGATATTCACTTCCCACATTCTGAGGGTGTGCCTTCGCAATGAAACAGGAACAAACTACAGAAGCAGCACCTCTAATCCTTTTCTCACTCAAATTCTATGGTAGGAAGGAAGATATGGCTTATGCCAGTGTATCTAACATCTGAACTTTAAACTCAGACCGACATTAAGGCACCTCTAGCCTGATCATCTGTATTTTTGTCAGATAATAAGAACAGATGGTGATATTTGATACTAAATAATCGGCTAACTTAGCAAAGACTTGGGTATACATTTTCATAACAAGGCATCTGATGAGGCTGATAAATAAAACTTCCCATGGGAACAGAATACTGGAAATAACACCCTTATAATAGAAAAATATAACTAATTCAAAAAAGAGCAAGTGAAGGTACACTTAATTATAGAAACCGTAGTGCTTACAACCTTTATGCTACTGGAATTACAAAATATAATTGTGAAAAGGTGACTTTCCCACAGCTAATAAATGCCAGCAGACAAACTGCTCTTGAATGTCTTATTCTTTATCTAGAGAATCATTTTGCAGTAATACAGGTATTATCAAATAAAATAATTGGAACTAAAGCTGGTCAGGAAATTTTTTATCAAGTGCTCTTCTTAAATTAATAAAATATTATTTTTTATTCCCATTAATACTGAATTTTTGGCAGAGAAGTCTTGATTGATTTCTTTTCCCAAAAAAAACTTTTCTGCAGTGTCCAATTTCCATGACATTTTTCACAGAGAAAATTAACCATTTTTTTCATTATTTTTTATTTCAGAAGAATAGCACTATAAAAAGCTTTAGGCTAACAATAGTGAGCTTTGCTTGCTGATTTTTCTTCGTTCATTTTAGAACTAAAATATATTACAGAGATTATTTTCACTCATCCTCCTGAATGTATTTTTACTCAGGAAAAGTATTACAGCCGTTAGAATGGCACCTTAGCTGTGCTAAAAATGAGGAAAGAAGTTTATTTAACAGAACAGGATACAACAAATCTTGCTTTGTTTTGTCTGATGTCTTCTGTATGAGAAATGCCCATTATTGACAATGGGTCAACAATGAGTTCATCTATAAATTGAGTTAGCTGCTAGCTCTGGCACATCTCAGAAAACTAAGCCTTTCTCTGTGCAGTCTTTAAATGGGCTTTCTGAAATACATGGTATAGTTTGTGCTTTTGATATTATATTCCAAAACAGTTTAGACTTCTTACTACAGGATAGTCAAGATCATGGGATAACATTGCTTTGGTGTCAATACAAATTCATGGGATTTTGGTATTCTAGAGCTGAATGTGTCATTGTGCCACTATAAGTCTATGTGGTTCATTGCTCAGAATGTACACAAATTTCACCTAAGATTGATTAACAGGATTCCATGATGCAAGAGGAGCTCTGCCTGTATGAAGACTACCAAAAGCCAACATGAAAACAATAACTACATAATAGGAGCAACAATAGGATGAGCCCATCTGGCCTTTTATCAGTCTTACCTGTCTAGGGTAAATGGATTACTCATATCATAGAGTAACTGTCTCCAGCACTGAATTCAGTCATTCAGGCTGGAAGGAATTTATGGTTGTTGTGGAGGCCAACCTCCTGCCCAAAGCAGGGTCAATGAAGCAATAGTCATATTGATCAAAAATACATTTGTCTTAAAGGACATACAAATATTATGAGCTTCCCTGTTAACTTTCACCCTTGCAAGTTCTTTAAAACTTGATAACAGTGTCAGTAGAAAGGTCTTCCAAACTAAATCCTATTATGCTTGGTAGTATAGTATGACACCTGTTTCTTG
>NW_009260410.1:6571891-6580485 GCF_000687185.1 Egretta garzetta
AACAGCGCAAAGTTTATGATGGGAAGACTGTGACCTACAAGAACCTTCTCTATTACCAGCTGTTTTTAAAACCTGTATAAAATTTGAAACTCTATCACATATAACAAAGAACTAGGAATTTCTTACTCAGTAAAACAAAAGATACAAAGTCTCTACACAATGTTTCAAACAGAAATTTAAAAAAATTTTTTTTTTTTTATTTTGTCTCTGTGTGTCTTGTTCCTAGACAGTAATCCCTGCTAAAACAATGTTTTGTTAGTCGCCTTCACATGTTTCATCTGGGGACCAAAGTCAGAACAAATAGTAAGCTAGGAGGAGGTAAATGGGGTGCAGTGTACAATTCATGGTGGACAGGCAGTGCCTACCATCGCATTTTGAATTCTTGGTCACAAGAAAGTAGTGCTGAAGAAAATGTGTACATCCAAGCTGCATTCTAAAGAAAATCCACTGTTGGGAAAAAAAATAAGAAAAACAAATTGAAACATTCTTCTTTGGAGAATCCATTATAAATGTAAGGAAAAGTATTTATGACTTGAAAACAAGAGGAGGAAAGAGAGAAAAGAGTCCTCATTTTACTGACAGAAACAGGACAGAATTAATGACAGTATCTCATAAATAGTCCAGTTGTGAATCCGCATCACATTTGGGTTCAAAAATATCTGTCACATTTTAAATATAAATCACTATGATGACCATAAGCAAGCACTATATAGATTCATTCAAGTGTGGGGAAAAAAAAAGGTGTGGGAAAATGCAAATGGGAGGGGTAGTGAAACTTGTGCTGACCTTTTTACAAAGTTCCCAAGAGTAAATGCAAAGCAAACTGTAGCTCACATTGTGACAAGTTTTTATGATGCCCTACATTTGATTTGTGAACTCGGCGGTACTCAATAACAATAGTAGAAAAGAGTGAGGATACAATCCCTCTTTTAATTCTTCAGTAATTCTAAGACAAAACATACTTAAGTGTAAACTATTTTTTTCACTAGTGCAATGCGCAAGAGATTTTTTTTTATTCCTTTTTTCCCCTCTTTTTTTCCCTTTTTTGATTGGGTTTTTCAACAGAATATCAAAGTAGACTAAACAAAGCTGGAAGGAAAAAGTTGTGTTCCTTTTCAGGAACAAAAAATGGGCCTTCATAATGCCGTTCCTCCTTTACATGTGTTAACAATGTTTGAAAATTATTCTTCCTGACTTTGCATTCATTAAAGTAGTATTTTTCCAAGTATATGTGCTGTTGCCTTGAAAACCATTTCTTTCCCAAAAATTCTGCATTCTTTGGTATTCTATTACTTTAATTCTATGAAAACTCAAGTAATAAATATTCTCAGCGACTGGAAACATAAAGGCAATAAACAAAAAAGCCACTGCCATAGCCCTGCAAAGCCACTCAGCTGTGTACAGAGATCTTCGAGGAGTATTGCTGATGTTTTAAAAATGTTGACTTGCTGCCAGACATGCAAGATACGAAATCAGTTTATTGCTGCATGGTGAGATTTTCTAGAGAAAGGTCCAACCCTCATGATGCTTACAGGCAGTTAATACAGATATACAACACACCAGAAACAGAGAACGTGTCTAAAGTAGATATGAGTGAAAAAGTTTTTCTAAGAATTAAGGGCATATAAACAAATACTTCAAAGAGAAATGACTAAGTTCTTCCCAGAATTAGAAGGAACAAGGAGGTTTAGATTTCCCCACAGAGAGAAACAGGATTTCTGCATTATCTTTCTTGCATCATAATAATTCGCCACTGATCGCAACAAAGTCTTTGCAATCATTTACCATTTGAGACATCCATTTTCTTCTCTAAATCCAGAGAAGAAATCTATCCAAACCTTTCCTTCACCAAATGTGAAAGACACCCTCTCCTCAGTCACATCCTCCTATTCTATTATGAAAAGTGGAGGCTTAGCCATTTTCATAACACTGTCTATGCTTTTTCCCAAGCATTTCCAAGAATGCACTCCTCCTCCTGGATCTGCATGCTTAGAAGTGAGTGAATGAGCCAGGGATGTACAGATTTCCCTAACCTGTCAGATTCTTCAGATTATCCAGAAAAACAATGGACCTAGAGTTCTAGTATTACTTTTTCCCAAACCTGTTCACAGGGAGGATTCTGAAATAGGGCAATGATATTTGCTGCTCTACCACAAAACAAGAGGAGAGCCTTCATACAAGATTCTGGCATCCTACAAATACCAGCATAAACAAGGATAGTGTTTCAGGTGGACAAAGCATCATTATTTCATTTACTTTCGCCTGTTTAGCTGATGACTTGGATTCACCTTGTGATGGTTCCCTAAAGAAATGAAGTTTCTCACAGAGATTTCCATCCAAATCCTATTATATGAATTTTGCTGCTTAACATATCACCATTCCCAACAATGCTTTTTTACATCATAATTTTTCTAATTAAATATTTGCCATTGAAGTACAAAATAAAAAACAGTATGGAATAATTATTTTCTTACTGACTGCTCATTGTTTTGACCTAAGCTTTTCAACAATTTTATAGTCTATTATTTAAAAACAGTACAACCCAACAATAAGCACATAATGAGAAGGACTTAGTTTATCCTCAAAAAAAACCCCTCAAAACCACACCAAACAAAGCACCCTCTCCTAGTTACCAAGGAACATCAGCTTTTATAAATTGCAAAGACCACCAACTCCCTCTTGTGACAAACAATCAGAAAACAAGCACAGTTTCACAATGCGATACTGCGCAGTTTGAAGCAGCCTCCATCCAAATAAAATTCCTTTAGGAAGATTGACTGAATTACTTTTTGCTGATTTCTTCCCAACATCAGAACAGACATCACATGAAGAAAAGCATAAGAGTACAGTGACAGTATTCTGTTCTTGCTTACTCTCTGAATAATAATTTATTTGGCTTTCTTCCATCACGATTCTCTGTTTTTTAACTTACATAGAAACGTGGCCATCAGATAAAATTGCACCCAATAAGAATAAGAAGTCTTTACGAGTCAGTATGAATTCCTTCCATCTCTGTCACTTAAGGACTGCTTGTATGCCTACTATACCTCAAGTAGAGGACAAAAAAAAAAACAAAACTCCACTGGCTTTATGACATCTAGGAATTTTTTTATGCCATGGAAATCCTCAGGTTTAATCCAAATGACTCATGGATATAAAAAGCAATTTGGTTTATCTTCTGTTGTTCCAGTGGTGCATAGAATCATAGACTAGTTTGTTTTGGAAGGGACCTTTAAAGGTCATCTAGTCCAACGCCCCTGCAACAAGCATCTTCAAGTCAATCAGGTTGATCAGAGCCTCATCCAACCTGACCTTGAATGTTTCCAGGGATGGGGCATCTACCACCCCTCTGAGCAACCTGTTCCAGTGTTTCACCACCTTCATTGGAAAAAATCTCTTCCTTGTATCTAGTCTGAATCTACCATATAATAAACATAGGTTTCAGGACCACCATAATATTAGCAACTTCTCTTTAATCAGAGCACATTTAGCATAAATTCTTCATGAATACGATTTGCAGAATCATAGAATCATAGAATCATTTAGGTTGGAAAAGACCTTTAAGATCATCAAGTCCAACTGTTAACCTAACACTGCCATCCCACCACTAAACCATGTCCCTAAACACCTCGTCTACCTGGCTTTTAAATACCTCCAGGGATGGGGACTCAACCACTTCCCTGGGCAGCCCCTTCCAATGCTTAACAACATTGAAAAATTTTTTCCTGATGTCCAACCTAAACCTGTCCTGGCACAACTTGAGGGCATTTCCCCTCGTCCTATCGCCCATTACCAGGGAGAAGAGACTGACCCCCACCTTGCTACAGCTTCCTTTCAGGTAGTTGTAGAGGGCGATAAGGTCTTCCCTCAGCCTCCAGACTAAACAACCGCAGTTCCCTCAGCTGCTCCTCAAAACACTTGTGGTCCAGACCCCTCACCAGGGCAAGGGACTAAAAATCAAGAAACATATGTGGCAAAATGCCCACTAAAATTTGACCTGGTCTGACATATCTCTGTATCTGTATCTATCTAGATACAGATATGAAGCTACTCACAGACTTTGGATCTCAGAAATTACATTTCAACAGTGAACAGAATACCAGCTTTTACTACACTGACTTACTGACTCTACAAATGGATAAATTCAGTGCCTATGTAATACTGGTGTATTGGGAAACCACCAGCACCAATTTTCACTGCTGTTAATGGAAATTTTTCAGAGACCTATTCAGGGTATGAGAAAGCTAATGACTTTCAGAACTGAGGAGGATCCCAAGCAGAGGGTAAATTATCATTGTTCAAAAGGGTTAGATTGACTCTTCCTTCTTATATAATTTCTAATCTAGGATTTTACCCACAGCTAGGTAAAATACATTGTAGTTGTTTGAGTATGCAATCCCCTATACAATGTGAATTCATCAAAATTATCATTCATTCCTTCCCTCTTGTTGCTTGGTTTTGAAAACCAGCACAGTAGGACACAATTGCCAGCCCAAATTACTCACACAGCATGATTCTCACCCCTTGACATACAGCTCTTTGTTGAGGGGAGCTAGTGTCTGGTAGCATCTCCTCTCAGCTCCTTAGCAGCCTGACTTTATTTCTCAGTATGGTGTTCCTTCTTCAGTTGATAATCCTAGCAGCAGACTCACCCTTGTCTCAGCAAGTGTTACGATTTTAGAGTAAATCCTGGAAGCGGTTTGTTTCTGCTATTCAGGCTGAAGCATTTGCAGCCCAGAACATGATCAGAGTTCAGAGCTCTGACAGGCTGACAACTCTGTACAGACATATTGGTCCAAGCTAACAAGCCTTATACCAAGCATAACTGAGAGCCTGTTGCTTCCAACATGCAAAGCAACATTTAAAGTGCCTATGCAAACCACTTTCTGAACATTTTCAAACTACAAATGCTCTGAACTACCCTCTCATGCATTGTTGGTATTCCAAAGTTATCTATATAAACCTTCATAAAGATAAGTCCATCAAGACAGAAAAGCCCTCCTGTTCATTTCCCAAAATGGATAGTTAGGAAAGCATGGAGTCATCAGATGTGTTTGAAAACCTTTTTCTTCAGATCATCTCCAGTTCCTCCGGTTTGCATGTACATACAGTTCAGAGTTTCACGGGAGGGGACAGACATCTGTATTAAGCAATACAAAGCTTTGAATAATATTGCTAAGAATCAGTCTCCTAGATTATCAAAACTGGAAGTGTTTAGTGCCATTTCTATGAACGGCAGATAGACAAAGATCAAAAGGTTCAGAGTAATGAAGATGATCAATTGTATAGCCCACCTACTAAGACCTTATCTAAACCAAATTACTGGATCTCAGTAATTTAACCCATATTAGTCCACTGACAGTCATTGCTCAAAAGATTGAGCACTCAAAAAAATTCAAAGACTGCAGAAGAAAAATAATACCGGTCATATTTCCTGTAGAACCACAAGCATACGCCCTCCAAGTATCTCTTCTCTGAGTGGACCCATCTACTCTGAATGAGCAGTTTAAATGCCAACTGAATAAAAGGTCCCCCTCAGCCTCATCTCTTCTTTCTCCAGTTTCATCATATGTCTAATTCTGGGCATTTCCTCACTCACACCTTTTACCTTTTAATCTATCAGTGAGCTGACATTTGGATTTTAGCTAACAAGAAGGGATGGCAAGTATGACTTTGTAGTGATGAATATCTCAGTTTGAAATCATTGAAAGATATATTGGTTTTAGCCAAGCTTAAAGCAGATGTATAATGACATGGCTGTACTCTTGGCTAAAACTGTAACTCTCCTTTCATTTTTCATTCAATATCCTATCTTCCATTCTGTTGCCTGCCCTTGTTCCTACCTTTAGCCTTGCTTGTCACTACTACAGGTACATCTCCACTCATTCTGTCTACACAGGCATGAGCTCTGTCATGTCACAGAATCACAGAATCACAGAATGGCAAGGGTTGGAAGGGACCTCGGGAGATCATCTAGTCCAACCCTCCTGCTAAAGCAGGTTCACCTAGAGCAGGTTGCACAGGACATCGTCCAGGCGGGCTTTGAATATTCCCTGGGCAGCCTACTTCAGTGCTCTGTCACCCTCAAAGTAAAGAAGTTCTTCCACATATTCAACTGAACCCTTTTATGTTTCAGTTTGTGCCCATTGCCCCTTGTCCTGTCGCTGGGCACCACTGAGAAGAGTCTGGCTCCGTCCTCGTGACATCCACCCTTAAGATATTTGTACATGTTGATGAGATCCCCTCTCAGTCTTCTCTTCTTCAGGCTAAACAAGCCCAACTCTCTCAGCCTTTCCTCATAGTTTCCTCATGCTCCAGTCCCCTAATCATCTTTGTTGCTCTCCTCTGGACTCTTTCTAGGAGTTCCTCATCTTTCTTGAACCAGGAAGCCCAGAACTGGACACAGTACTCCAGGTGGGGTCTCACCAGCGCAGAGTAGAGGGGGAGGATAACCTCTCTTGACCTGCTGGCCACACTCCTCTTAATGCACCCCAGGATACCATTGGCCTTCTTGGCAACAAGGGCACATTGCTGGCTCATGGTGAGCTTGTCGTCCACCAGGACTCCCAGGTCCCTCTCAGCAAAGCTGCTTTCCAGCAGGTCAGCCCCCAGCCTGTACTGGTGCATGGGATTAAACCTCCCCATGTGCAGCACTTGATATTTGCCCTTGTTGAACTTCATCAGGTTCCTCTCCACCCAACTCTCCAGCCTGTCCAGGTCCCACTGAATGGCAGCACAGCCTTCTGGCGTATCAGCCACTCTTCCCAGTTTTGTGTCATCAGCAAACTTGCTGATTGATGTATAAGTTGAATGTCATGTGATCACACATCTCTTTTCCAGCTGGTAGACAATATTTTACTGTTAACAATCCACTTCCTCTCCCTCTTCTATCCCCCCTAGCAAAATCCTGTCAAACTTTTCTGAGGTATTGTAAAAACAGACATTTACATATACACAAATGAAGTCTGCAGTAATGGTACAGACCATAATATAAAAACATGTGAAATTGTTCAAGCACTTTCACACATGAGTAAAGCTGAAGAGACTGACAGGATCATAGCAGGATGGTGAGTAGAGACCAGCTGTGTATAGTGGAACAGCAACAGTTACTTGCCATGGTGGATGATTTCTCTCAGTTCATCACTGAAAGCTCAAGTATTATTGCTACCCTTATTCTCCTCCTCAGGGCAGTGACCTAAAGTAGTGCTTAATGCTGGCCTGGTAGTCTTTAGGGACAATCTCTTACCCCAGCTGGTGCCATCCCTTGGGTTAAATGAAAAGCTTTACCATGGTCTCCGAGCTTCAGCTGCTGTGAATGCACCATTTTTTGCTCTTGGTGTCCCCTGCTAGACACGCAGGCAGACTAGGAACTCAGAATTTTGGGTCTGAGTCATGACACGGTCCTATTTACTCATCTATCACTCCTGTTCACAAGACTTTCATACCTGCTTACTGTTTCCATCCACACAGCACTCCAATGTGGCAGGACACTGGATGCTGGATCTCTACTTCTGGATGGCTAAAGCTCAAGTGCTGGTTTCACATTTAAAGTAATCTAGTGACCTCAGCAGAGGAAGCAAACCATTTTAAGGCCCTTCTGAAAGTATATTAAGCTCCTGGCATAGCCACTGAAGGTGTGAAAACACAGGTATAACAAGCAGAGAGATGGAACAAATCGCAGTAAGACAGTTCATTGATGCAGTGCTGCACTCACTGGCACTGTCACTAGAACAAAGACCCCATTCCTCACTTCCCTGAAGGCATGGGCAAGTAGTGGGCTTAACTCTGTTTCTGTAGTCCTCTATTCCCACAGATATCTGTATGTGTTATTTGTGGTGTGGCCTAGAACTTCCAGATAGTAGCAGTACATCGTAGTAGAGCTTCAACTGGTCCTTGGAGACAGGAGTTGGAACTCAGTGTGCCTGCCCTGATTTGTTCCATGCTGAGCAAAAGCCAGAGGATAGGAACTAGTATAATGTATTGGAAAGACCTTCCTGAAGCAGTAAACAATGTACCGGAAGCAGAAGACAACCTGCAAATAGATCCAAATTTAGCACTAATGAACATGGTTCCAAAATACTAGCTATCAGTGCTGAAAACGTGAGTTCCTATTAAGCCGATTTCACATTCCAAAATGACAGAGAAGTGGAAAACCCACTTTTACCAACACTAAGATGTCGTGACCCGCACTGTTGCATTATATGAGCTTGCTAATACACTGTACATCATTTTAGTCTTGATATACAACATACTATAGGTTAAAATGAGGGAATCCAGAACAAATTTAAGGCAACTCACATCCTGTTTGTTAACTGGAAGTGTGAAATTATATCTGTTCAAACAAACTTCAAGTTCAATTCATTATCAGTTAATCCCACTGCAGCTTTGCTCTTTACTGAATAAATAATTATTCTTTTAACAATATGCAGGGATGATACCACCTATAAAAGGGTTTAAATGGATACCTGTACTTAGGCTATAGTAATGTTAAACGAATCAAAAACAGATGACCACCCTTCTCCAATACTAAAACATACACACACAGCATACAGAATATTATTACTGGGCTATATTATTATTAGCTATATACTACC
>NW_009260410.1:6580551-6581146 GCF_000687185.1 Egretta garzetta
GCTTCCTGTGTGATGGTGATAACATATGCCTGACTTTGTTGTTGGCAGCTGGAGTGAAGGGGAAGACAATGCCCTTTGACCTGTGAAAAGCAGTATAAAGCTTATCAGATCCTCTCCAGATATCACTGAAGGAAATGGGCTGGAAAAGTTGGCCCCACATGGGGAATATATATAAAAAACCTGTCAGTACTAATCTTTTTGTAACGTCATTAAAAATGTACTTCTGCAAATCTGAGTCCCTGCTAGACAATATGATTTGTACAAACTGAAGTAAAAGCAGAGAGGAAGAATTATATACCACACATTAAACTTAGGTTCATATCACTTGAAATTACTCAGTAGCCAGTAGTATCAAGACTACTTCATTTTATGGTGCCAAAATACATTTTTCTCAGTGATTATTTCTCTGCTCCACTTCTGAAGCAGACCTTTAAAGGTCATGCATTGTACAAAACATTACAAACAACTTTTCCCACTAAGCAGTTCATTAAGGGGTTTTGTTTATCTGCAAGGCCTTCTAGACGAACTGTGGTAAAGCAAGATGATGGACCGACCCCCCCCCCCCCACAACCCCACATCCAACGAAAAAACTTTT
>NW_009260410.1:6581366-6586606 GCF_000687185.1 Egretta garzetta
CCCCCAAAACCCCACATCTAATGAAAAATATATTTGCAGGTTAGTGTGAGGATAATGTCCTTACTGCCCTGCCAGATACTGTAGGCAGCATTAGTATATTAAGCTTTTAACAAGAATCACGCTGTTTTAAATTGGTAAAACACCTATCTGATTTACTTTGCACTATAGAGTTAAAAAAAACAGTAATACAGCACCAACACAGAAGTTAAAAAAATCACTCAGACTGTTTTTTATATGATTATTGAAAAAACAAAACAAAACAAACAAAACAGCAACAACAAACACAAGTCTGAAAAGATTATGAGCAGAGATTCAGGAAACCAAGTTCTTCCTTTTGATGTGCTCACTTTTTGGATATTACAACATAAGTTAAAAAGTAATTTTTCAGTATCTCCACTGACATAACAGGCAACATTTCTAGTAATTTCAACTGGAGATGGATGCAAGGAAAAAAAAGGAAAAAATATAATCCATCATACTCGTATGATGTAACTGAAAGAAAAAACCCCAAACCTGCAATTGTCGGGTGAGGCATCAGCAACTGTAGCGCTTCAAAATCTTTTCATGGACAAGATTTTAATTTGTTGGG
Source organism: Egretta garzetta (assembly GCF_000687185.1). Lineage (NCBI taxonomy): Eukaryota > Metazoa > Chordata > Aves > Pelecaniformes > Ardeidae > Egretta > Egretta garzetta. Next base: position 6,581,956 of record NW_009260410.1, read on the forward strand.
GTTTTTTGTTGCCCCTATACCAGCATTAATACACAGTAGTATAAAATAAATTTTGTGTTTCACACTCAGAACCCTAGTCCTCTTAAATAATGGCATATAAACAATTGTTAAATCATTTAGGAGTCAGGAAATCACACTGGAGATCATGCTGTTGGTATCAATGTAAGAATGTAAGCAAGAGTAAATATTATTCCCATATTATTTAAAAATATGTTTTAAAATAACATCCAAGCAAGATTATTGGCAGGACTGAACGTGCAATGTTCCACTGCAGATCTGTCCCAATTTATCAATGCTGTGCTCCGTTCCAGATTATCTGTCAGAACCTGAGCTTCATACTTCTGGTGGAAAGGAAGAAGGGAAGTAGGTTTTTCTGATTTGGAGTCTTTGTTGTTTTTTCTTATATTTATAGCTTCTGACATTATGTGGAACGAATGCAGCTAGCAGATGTCTGCCAGGGATTGGTACCTGTGTAGCTTTACTCAGAAATGACTATTCAGTTTGGGGAACTCACCGAAGTCAGTGTTCTATGGAACAAATTCAAATCCCAGCTTATGATCATTGCTTAATGATTATTAGTAAAGCAGAAACTAGCTGTTCAGGACTCCACTGTGTCACTGCAATACATACTGAGAGAACTCACTCAATACATATGGAGTGCCCTGAACTCCCCCTCCTTCACAGGGAGGATCAGTCTAAACAGACAAGTCAGGGAAGAGGAGGAAGGAAACATTCCTGATAGAAAACTGAGGCACTGAGCAATTTTGATCAAGGTAATTCAGGAAGTCCATAGAAGAATCAGGATGATTAGATTCTCCTCAGTTCTGGTCTACCATTAAGCCACAAGGTCATCCTACTTTTCAAGTCTTATAATACTTTGTTTTTTTAAGTTAGTATCTCTGACAGGAGATATATCTTCTATTTTCATGATTTGCAGGAGATTTCAGAAATCTAATAACTCTTTCTGATTCCCAAAATCTTTGATCCTATTTTTCAGTCTTTTTTTTTTTTTTTATTAAAGAGCTTCTTTGGAATAGAATTTCTTACTGTCCTGCTACACAGTATTTAGAGGTTCCTGGGATAAAGCAGTTGTGAAACACACTTTGGAAACAGACATAATTAATTCTCAATCAAAGCAGGGAGCATCTGTCAGACTTAACTCCACAGGAAAATAAATATTTATCCTGCAAATCTTGTGGTTTTAAGCACAATGTAGATATGCACATATAGAACAGGATCAAGGCATATAAAAGAGAATACCTAACCCTGAGATGGGCAAAGACACCTCCTTCTCCCCAGAAACGGAAAGGTCAGTACTTCACAGTGAGTTTCAAGGGGATGAAGGAGGAAAGAGAGTAGTGGTAGAGGCATTCTCCGCCCTGTGTATTCAACAGCTGCCAGCACATGGAAAAGACGACAAAATCTGCTTGGAGAACACCATAAATAAAGCATAAAACTTATAATTAGGATGCTTACCAGGAAGAGGAAATATTTAAGGTTACATATCTGTCTTCTACTTGCTCATATTTTGCTCAGTGATGTTTAACAAAGAGACATTATCCAAAAAACATGTGCACAGACCGGTATATAAACGAGCAAGAAAAAAAGTCACCTTCCTGCTCTGTGGCCCAATAAATCTTGACTTACAACAGCATAATTTCAGCAAAAGAGGTGCAGAGCTCCCCTTCCAGTATGATTTCATGTAGCTTAAATTCTAGAAATCAGGTTTCCCAAACAGACAGAAAATGGAGTTTTGACCTTCCACACAGGGAGGAATTGAAATTGTCTTCAACTTTCCATTTCAAAATTAAATTCAGAACTGGGCTCCAGCAGTGTTCAAAATTGCATCCCATAAGGGTAAAATAATCCACCATTGTCTGGACACTTCATGGTAACATTTCAGAGAGATGAAGACAGATGATGATGCCTATCTGCACCTCTTACAAAGTCAACAGAACTTGGGAGTTCAAGAAACTTTTATGTACTGACATGAAAGACAAAGCTCTCATTATACAATAAAACAAATCAAGAGGCACACACCACCTCAAAAAACATTAGAAAAAATGCACTATTGCAAAACAGCTATTTCTAAAGACCATTAATACAGCTGGTTCCTGCCACATGGGGTGAGGGTTCTCACACTAGTAATATGCTATTCAAGCTGCTAGGCACGGTGGCAAAGATCTGTACTGGCTGATCTGCTTTGAAGTTGAAGAAAACAGTGCCATTTCGCATTCTGTAACATTTCAAGAGGATGAGGACTAAGAATGCTTGTACTCTGAGGCTAGTAAACCAGACAGAACGAAAGGTGAATAAATGCCAGAGAATCTCTAGAACAAGAATAGTTCAAAAGGCAGTCGTCAATTTGTAAGAGCAAAATGACACATCTTGTGTCATACCATGGAACAGTTTGTATCCGCAAATGGGAACGGTCTGTCATGTGTTATACTTAAAAACCAAACATAATAATATTCCCCATTTGGTCACTAGAATGACTCCCTATACGGTGACTTGGGAAAACTGTGTGACTGAAACATACACAAGGTAGCTGTTAATCTGCAACATTTACTGCAACAACTTCTTTTCTGAAGCTCCTTCTCTGAAGAAGTTCAACAAAATCTGAAACTTAGTCCTTTATATGTGTTTGTAATCCTATCCTTCGAAAGTTCAGCAAGGTACATGTACCTTTCTCAAACCTAGCATTGAGAATCATAAGACAATAGACTGATCTTAGCTATTCTTAAAATTCCTCTTCCCTCACAACAGATACTGTATATTTTTGTATGGGTGTTAACACTATGACGTCTTATGTCTGGTGGGGAAAAAAAAAACAAACCAAAAAAGTGAAATATAATTTTCTATTTCCTAAAACATCATTCAGAAGAGATGACACAGTGGTGAAGACAAGGAAAAGGACATGAACAAGCTGGGCCAGGAGATTTTACAAAAAGACTCTAATATCTGGCTAAAAATTACACCCTGAGGACTTTGCCTAAGAACGTTGCACCAAGCGACTTTGTCTATTGATCCTCTTCCAGCTTGCTACCTGTTAACCTTGGTCTGCTGGCAAGGGCCTTACAGACTGGTGGAAAGAAACTCTGAGGATTATCTGACACATCGCCTAGTTAAAAACAGTGGCCTCAGCATATTCTGATAGTGACTACCCTCACTTCCAGACCCCATTTCATATTACCCCTTCAAGCCTTCCAGTTTGACTTGTCCACTTGAGTTGACTCAAGTCGCACCTGTGACCAAGTCACCTGAGTCATTGTATCATGTCACTATATAGAATAATAGAATCGTTTAGGTTGGAAAAGACCTTTAAGATCATCAAGTCCAACTGTTAACCTAACACTGCCATCCCACCACTAAACCATGTCCCTAAACACCTCGTCTACCTGGCTTTTAAATACCTCCAGGGATGGGGACTCAACCACTTCCCTGGGCAGCCTGTTCCAATGCTGAACAACCATTTCATTGAAAAATTTTTTCCTGATGTCCAACCTAAACCTGTCCTGGCACAACTTGAGGGCATTTCCCCTCGTCCTATCGCCCGTTACCAGGGAGAAGAGACTGACCCCCACCTTGCTACAGCTTCCTTTCAGGTAGTTGTAGAGGGGGATAAGGTCTCCTCTTAGCCTCCTTTTCTCCAGACTAAACAACCCCAGTTCCCTCAGCTGCTCCTTGTAAGACTTGTGTTCCAGACCCCTCACCAGCTTTGTTGCTCTCCTCTGGACATGTTCCAGCAATGCAACATCTTTCTTGTAGTGAGGGGCCCAAAACTGAACACCGTCCTTATCAAGTCCTTATGTAGTTAGTGCCTTCCTCGCTACTCTACAGCAGTTCTGCCCCAGACAACAGGGTCCCCAGCTGCTTCTTTCATGAACCTAGCACTCAAAACCCCCTGTCTAACATTGTTTTCACCTCTGCACTGATCTGGATCAAGGTTTGGCAGCTAGATCAGCTTTTCTTCATTAGCACTTTTCCTCCACCATCTGGCATGGAGGGGGGGGGGGAAGGGGGGCATCCATTTTGATGAGGCGCAGCACCAGGCCACAGACCCCTGCTGCCTTCCCATAACCTCAACTGCTCCAGCATCCCTGGGGGCCCTTCTGCTGACTCTTCCTCCCTTTCTGGGAGCTCTGCCCCATCTCTGTCACTTCCCAGCATGGCTTAGTCACTTCTGAAATAAAAAGGCATTTCAGAGAAGCCTAGTGCAGGACAAAAGACTTTCTTACACCCTTAAATAACATAAAGGGAAGTTAGACCCCCATTACCACATTATACCTATTCATATTCCAGTCAAAATTACAAAAAAATACTTTGATATTATCAAAAGACTCGTGACTATAAACTGTTTGAAAACCGATGCAAGTGTTTAACATAAAGTGAAAATAAACGCATCTTTACAGGCAGGAGTGCAACAGGTCCCCCTAGCGACTCCGACACAGAAAACAGAAACCCGCTCACCTTTCTGCTTAGCGTTTTCAAAACTAAAGCACGTAATAAAACACGTCCGTTAAAAAAGAACCGCGGAGTGCCGAGAAAAGAGAACAAAATCGGGTAAGGAGACGATCTTCATTTTCTGAAAAGATCGGAAACGTAACGGAAAGTAAAAATACCAGGCATAAGCGTTCGTAGCTTTACACGG
>NW_009260410.1:6587142-6587442 GCF_000687185.1 Egretta garzetta
CGTGGAGGTGCTCAGGGCCGAAGACCTCAGCGGCCGTGCACACGCTCCAGCTTTGATGCGAGGCGCAGCAGTTATTTCTGGCAAGGAAAACTGCGACTGGCAGCGGGGGAACAGTATACCTACACCGGTTTCTTCCTTGTAACGTACTCGAGGAGGTAATTCGAGATAGCCAGCATGTCTTCACCAAGGGCAAGGCCTGCCTGACGAACCTAGTGGCTCTCTATGATGGTGTGACAGCATCAGTGGACAAGGGAAAACCAACAGACGTCATCTATCTGGACTTCTGCAAAGCCTTTGACA
>NW_009260410.1:6587793-6621073 GCF_000687185.1 Egretta garzetta
AGGGCTGGAGCACCTCTCCTATGAGGACAGGCTGATGGAGTTGGGCTTGTTCAGCCTGGAGAAGAGAAGGCTGCGAGGAGACCTGATTACGGCCTTTCAATACCTAAAGGGGGCCTATAGGAAAGATGGGGAAAATCTTTTTAGTAGGGCCAGCTGTGACAAGACAAGGGGGTAACGGTTTTAAACTAAACCAGGGTAGGTTTAGACTAGATATAAGGAAGAAATTCTTTACAATGAGGGTGGTGAAACACTGGAACAGGTTGCCCAGAGAGGCAGTGGAGGCCCCATCCCTGGAAGCATTCAAGGCCAGGTTGGATGGGCCTCTGAGCAACCTGATCTAGTTAGCGGTGTCCCTGCTCCTGCAGCGGGGTTGGACTAGATGACCTCTAGGGGTCCCTTCCAACCCCAAACATTCTATGGTTCTATGTGGTAACTGTTGGCTTGGTTTTAGTACCAGGGGAAAAAAGTAAATACATATATATATCAGAGCAGGTGGGTTTATGTGAGAGATAGAACTGGTGTCAAACTTCAAAGTAACCCATGCAGTTTCCACCAGAGTCCCTGATGCACTCCAAACCACTGCCATAACACAAAGTGTCACACAGAAATCAACAAAATGGTTTCCTGCTGCCACAGTGTTTGTCCCATTCTCTGTTCACTGTTAGGGATATATGACTTCTCTTGGGATTTGATAGGCTGAAAACCCACTAAATCAACAGAAATTTAATAATTTTGGCTAGGCTAGTTTTTTGGCAGTCTAGCGAGTGGAACGTGTAGTGTTTCATGGATGCTGCCAATGTCATGGAGATTTCCCCCTCAAACTTACAGGTATGTGAAAAAAGTAAGCTGTGCAAAATGTAATCCTTTACTGATTTTGACATCTGTGTCTTTCTATCACCAAACCCACAAAGCTTTCTAACCCAGAGTGTATTATCTATATAGCCAGCTTAGCTTCTGATGTGAGTCAGGAGTTTAGGCTATTATGAGCCAGATTCTCAACTGGTTTGTTAGGTTTCGTTTCCTAGAACTTTAAGAACTCAAATAATGTAAACATCCCACAAAATGATTAAAGACTTTTCCCCAAGTAGTAACAAAGCAGCTAAATACAAACTCACCTTAAAGAATGGCCACCATTCAAGAAGTTACTTTAAAAAAAATATTTACATACAAACCCAAACATCTTGTACATAGTCAGAACCTAGCTTGTATTTTTCTATCCTAACTAGGTTTTAGAACATTTTACTTTCTGAAGTTTTGTATAGGCAAAATAACTTCAGCAGAAAGTGAGCTGGTTTTCATCTTAACTCACCACTAGAATTTGTAACTGGTTCCTGGCTATGGAATATAGTGATGTGTGGTATCAGAACTGTACCCAGACTGAGTTTCAGAGAACAAATTCCTTTTCCAAAGCTGGCTGTTAGCAGAGGAATTTCCTACCTTGCATCATTTTCTCCTTGTGAAAATGAGGAAACCTCAAGAAGGCCCTCATTGTTTTACTGAAGTGTCAGTGTTTGGTTATGAGATTAACCTCTTGAATGAGAAAACAAAATAGGCTCAATTCACAAGCATCATGAATTATACTAAGGATGTCTCAAAAAATAATGCAAGGCTTAATTTGGGGTTTGGAAAGCATTTTTAGCTTTTTTGAACAGAGGTCACTAGACAGAAAAAATTACGGTTTCTTTTTCCAATAAATAATATTTCTAGAAAATCCTCTATAGTTGTTCATTTCCAGTACTTAGAAACAAAAACTTTTTTACTCTGATTTAAACATATCTATGAAGGCCTTTTGGGATGAAACGCCAGTTCAATCATTACATTTAGCAAACCAAATTTAACTTACTGAAAAGTGATTGAAAACTTCACAGTTCAGAAACATTTTTTTTGATTCATTTTTGCCTTGGACACCATTTTAATTAAGAACTTGCATAAGCAATATTAACAGTTTCTGTGAAAATTATAAAAAACAATTTACAGCATTTTTGGGGTCTAAAACACACTGCATGTATTTGACAGAGAAAGTACATCTGCATTTCATACATGGAGAACTACTACAAGTGAGGTAAGTGCAGAGTTCTGGCAAAATGCTTTTAATTTTTGTGTTTAGTTTTGCTAGATGCTTTTAAGTTGGGACTTCTGGAAAGACAAACTGAGGATGTGCTTCAGTGATTGCATCAAGAACAAACACAAAATCCAGAGGAAGCTTTTGTCTCACAAATGTTACCCCAGGAGAATGACAGATGCATTGATGGGAAAGAAATTGCTGAAGAGGATGTTTGTCCCATTTGTCAGGAGTTATTAAAGAAAATGCTTCCCATCACTTACTGCAGGTTAAGTATACAATTTGTTCTTCATCTTGCTACATTTCTATTTATAGAATAAATGTTACAAGATCTGCAAATATAGCTAGCTTCAATACACAAGGAAAAAATACCTGACAGTTGCTACAGCCCTTTTCCAATCTGTAAATTTCATCAAGCCTACAAGTTAAAATGTGGGGGGGGAAGGAGGAAAAGCAAAGGGAAGACTACTTAGTATTGCTATGTGGTTTTTCTTATATGCTTCTGCAGAGATTACAGAAATTGGTATTTCTTTTGTGTAGATACAACTGTGGTAACAATGTTCATATATAAGGTATGAAAATTTGGGCTGACCACCAAGATGAACTGGAGAATGACTCTGTAGTGTTCACTTTGCAGAGAAAAATTTGCACTTCTAAGGCTCATTCTAGAAGAATTTAGACACTAAACAGCTTGTGACTGCAACAGAGAAAACAAGACTGGACAGGAACCTTGGAATCCCTTGTAATAACTGCAGAGTATTTTCAATTGTAGGAAAGTACTACAAGTATTTTTAAACCAAGATTTTGACAGTGATTTTTGACAGTCTTTGAGTATATCTTATAGCATGTTGCTTATTTCTCTGCCTTTATTATAAGTAATTAATTTCACTTACAGAGTAGACAACATGTGCTTTGTAAACAAATAAACATCCATGGTAAACAAAGCAATGGTTTTTATTTTTAAACTTGCTTTTAGTGCAGTACATCTCCAAACAATTCTGTAGCATGTATTTGGGATTGTCCTTTTCCAAATAATAAGTTTAGCTACTACTATAATATAAAGTGTTAACTGCTTGTTAACCTAGCTCCTTATTCTGTTGATGTGGTTTTGTTTTTTCCTTTTAGGTGTACTGAGTGTGTTGAGTATCACCTATGTCATGAATGTTTCACTGTCTTTCGCCATTCTCCATGTTTTTATTTTTAGACAGGTACAAAACAGATTTTCTTTTTTTGTATCCTACTCTGACCTATGTAATATTAATTGATCTCAGTTCCTCTTATACAAATCATGCAGACCTTGCATTGAATTAGACTTACTTAGTTACAAGCTAAGTAGCTACAGAAAGATACTGAGATAAGCAAAAATGACACCATGAACGAAGAGAGCTTAATTGTCCTCTGCCTGTATATGCTGCACCATGGCACCCCTATAGGGACAGCAGATGCAAATACATCCTAGCTTACTATTGCCACAGCTGTGTGCCTAGCTGACTGGGGTACCTATAGCTGGTTCTTTTATACCATTAATTCATTATATAGAATCAAAGCAGTGAAAAATTAATTCAGATTACCAAAACAACCATAAATGGATATACTTATGTCTTAGAAGTTAATTTTGCTGCCACTGTTTCTAGATTTCCAGAAATATCAGCATTTCAAGTTTGAGACAGTTGTCTTAAGAGTGGGAATGCCTGCAAGTCCCAGCTGAAGACTTCAAGTAGACATTCTGTGTTCCAGGCTCTACAAAAGTCTGAATAAGACATTTAACTTAAGATAGTTAATTACATTTGCCACACCAAAAATACTTAGGAAACAGATTTGTTGAACTGTTCTCAGTCCCTCTTTTAATAATTTACAAGACTGTTTATCCTCTCTATCCTGAGTTCAGTTTGGCTCATTTACTGTTGCACATTACAGAAGAGAAATTAGAAATGCAGAGCTCTTCAACAGCTTTCAGAATCATCAACCCAAGGAGGAACATTTAAAAGCTTTAACCCAGAAAATAATTCTAAAGATGAAATATTGTGTCTTCAGAAGTAAGATAGTTGTCTTTTTCCATGCTATCTATTATGACAAACATGAAATATTCTTTTAACAGTTTCTTTACTTTAACAGTATCTGAAGAAAGGGTAATACAAATAATTTTAGTAAGAACATACAGTAACTAATACTTCTAATAAAGCAACAAGTCATCTTAACATAGTTAAATATTGCCAGAACACTAAGTAATTCTTTTTGTGTAGTTTAGAAACTCAGAGTAAAAATGCTGAAACAGTATTTTACATTTTCATAGTGAAAATATCACCTGGTTAACAGTATTTTTTAAAATGGTATCAGTTTTTCCCTCATAAATATTTGGCATTACAAATACAATGATCAAAACTTAACTGATAGCTTTATTGTACAGCAATAAGATACAATACAGAGAGAAACAAAAGCTTTTGCTCGTCTCTGTATCTGCCACGTAAGTGCACAAGGATTCTCATCAGAAACACAGTACTACTTGATGTAGGTACTGCATGTATAGGAGAACAGCATTTAAAAATTTTTCAGAATGGATTACAGGTTTACATTCCAGGATCATCTCAGAAATGAACTGGTACTATCCAAAGCAAAGACTGAAGATATTTTGGCACCCATGTATTATGAACATCTGTTTATAATACAGATAATGATAAGGTAGTCAATTCTTCTGTACCATATAAAAACACCACCACCATTAGTTGATCAGGCTTTTATCCTTACCTTATGCTTTTATCAAAAAAAAAGAAAAAGGAAAAAGAAAAAGCTACTGAAAAGAATGACTGAGATTCTTATTCAAGCACTAATCACTTCTAATTAAAAACTAGAAGCATATCACTTACTACCCAACACAGGCCACAGGATTAGAGTCTATAATCCAAGATAGAGCAAGATACAATCCCACGTAATTTCAAAACTAAGGTAGCTTTGCAAGACATCACAACATTTGGGTTATGAATTCTGAGCTTGGGTTTCAAAAGGTCATGAAAAATTTTGTAGCTTTTGTTCAGAGAAATTGATGTAGAAATTATTGCATAAAATTCAGTGGCTTACATTATGCAACTGTTCAGTCTAAATGAACATACTAGTTTATTTTTCTGGGAGGTGTGCCTGTCTGGGTATGACTGTCACAGTAAGATCAACATCACTGGAATGACTTTCACAGCAGCTTTGGTTTAAGAGCCTGGTAAGCCCATCCAATAATTTAAGGTACTATTGAAGAGAAACTTCTGTCAAAAGACAACCTATCATTCTGAAGCATTCAGCTTTAGTTGCTATTTCTCTGGATTTACTCATTTTAATCAGAAAACATAGTAATTTACTTGCCCTGGGTATTCAGTATAGACTTTGTTTGAAGAGCTTTCAACTTGGTCAGCGTGTAAGTCTCCTACCATGTAATCACAAGGTAAGGGGGGGGGGGGGGGGGGCCTGTTAACTTGTAGCACATTGGACTTCCTGATGACGCCCTGCAGCACATCGTGTACTGGAACCCTTAAAACAGGACTGGTAAGAGTGCTTGTCACTAGTCTGAAAGTTTGCATCCTTGCTTAACTGTATGCCTCAGTCTTAAAAACTACTTTAAGGCACAGGAAGCATACTGGTTAGAAATGGCAGCTAAAATGATTTTTTTACGAACTAATGGCAAGGAGCAGCATAAACATTAGCAAACTTGAAAAGCAAGTAGAACCAGAAATTTGTGTATCTGGAAATGGATTATTTCTCAAGAAAATAGCATCTGAACATGCATCAGGAAGTTCTCAAAGTAGCTTCAAAAAACTTTTTAACAAAGATGTGCCGAAGTCTCAGAAGGATTTACTTTTAAGGTTTTTTGGCAACCCCCATTTAGGAGAATCTAATCAGAACAGTAGTAGAAATCTAAGTGATTTTTCCAGCCAAGTAAGTTACTCAAACAAATGTAAAATGCAGAAAGCTTTTATATTCTTGAAAGACCAGTTAGGTAATGGTTCTTATTCAGAGGTGCAGTAAATGAAGCCAGGCTCATTTTAACATTATTGCTGAAAGAAAGGATATCAAATGTGCTATGTTAAAATGTGCAATAGTAAAAGCAAGATAGAAAAGAACCTATTTATAGTATCAGGTACATTCTGTAAGATCTGCTATGGTTTCCTGATAGTAAATTCTCAAAAGAGGAGCTAAGCCTCCAAATAGTATAAGCCACCCACTTAGCCATTTTCAATCACATGCGGAAGTCCAAGCCAAAGAATTCCTGAGTCTAACAATTATTTCCCAAATGGTAATAAATAAATTTAAATTTTAGTAATTTTCATTTTCTTTAATGTCTAGATTCCCAATAAGTGTAATGAAGACTTAAACCTGAATACCTGTAATAAATGTAAACATAAAGCCTGACAAGAAATACTTTTATTTTAACTGAGTCGCCAGCTGTTGATTAAACAGGAGAAAGATGTGCAATAAAACCCTGCCATTTTTTAAGTTTTATTCTAAGAATCTTAAGAAAAATGGGAACATTATGTCAAAGCTTAGCCAGATTTGCAGCATGACTTTTTCCAATTATCTGTCCTTATGTTTTAATAGAAATCAAAGTGTGCTAGCATGTCCAACTACTTATTTTGAACAAAAAAAAAAAAATCACCTACTCACACATACTTTAAGTCTTATGTAAATGAGTAACCTGTATAGTTTAGATTTTGTGTTTTCTGTGATGACATAGAACAAGTTCAATTTCAGTCAATTTTGATATAATTATTTGCATTTACAGATCAGCTGATGACCCAGATACCTAATTTTTACATGGAAGTGAAATACGACAGAAAATACTGTTCTCTTTTGTTCAATTAGAAATAAAATTCCTGGTATTTCTTCAGCTTCCTGTAGAGAGAAAGTTCACTCCATCTGTTTTAAAGCATCTAATGGATTTGCAATGGTTAAAAAAAAATTACTCCTCAGGAAGGTTGAAAATAAAAAAAGTTGTTCTGTGAGAGTAAGAAGAAAACCAGTAGTTTACTATAAGACTGCAGCTTCTCAGGGCATTAAAAGAATGATCATACAACACATGCAAGTGCCCCCTCATGGTAGGAAAACCTTTGCAATGTGCTTGTCTGCAGTCCTCCAGGGTTTCTGAACAATGGTAAAAATACTGAAATGTGGCTTTTGCAAAGCTTGGAAAAGAAAAAGGCTTGAGAAATACTAGTGTTAGATACAAATAAGAATAGGACATTATACCCTGAAATTTAGCTTAAGCTCTTCTATATCACAATATTGTCTTGTTTTTCTACCTGGATTTAACGACTTAATCATAGCTGGAATTGATGCCTCTGTCTTATGCACTGTGCAGACACACTGAAATAATCTTTTATTTGTTCTCAAAGCCACAGAAGGCCTCTAAATAGAAGAACAGAGAAAGAGAGATTAGACATAAGAACAAAAGCTGAAATAACATTCTTCACTAGGTACCCCTTTCCAATTGCAACAAAATCAATTTACACAAGGAATAATCTTACCTGCACTAAAGAAGAAACAGGAAATCAGATTTAATGTGGGTATAGATATCTGTGTTCAGTAGAAATGGAACAGAGAATGTGACTGAATTAGAATTGGTAAACTTAGCAACAACAACATTCTTTTGTCATTTGAATTATGGCGATGACAAACACACAGTGATGTTTAAGAAAAAAGTGTTAAGTGAGAGGTATGTTCCTGAATAACATATGACTTCAAAAGACATTCAAATAAAAGTTAAGGCACTGATGACTTTTCGAATTTTTATTATATTGCATAAGCTATAACATTTTACAAATTTAGTTACATTTTCAGCAACAGATACACTGATACTGTAGTAAATACAGAGATGAAAATACACCTCTGACAAAATATAAAAAGGTAGAAATACTTAAAACCAGGATGCTGAATATCAAGAATGTTTTACATGAACAATATACATATTAGAGTATTTTTGAAAATGATTGCCAAGGTAATGAAATGTTTGTTGAATACAAGGCTCCAACATGCAGGGTGGTGAGCGCGGTCAGTACCATCAATTCACCTATGTTTCAGCATCTCAGAGCTGGGCTTTTTATGAACACCATGCTCTAATGAGCACTAAAAAGTGCCTTTCTACGCAATAACAGGATGTTGTAAAAATATTACTGTTCTAACATGGATTGAAGTGCAACAAGTGCTTCAAAGGAATTGAATCAGTTAACTGGGGGATAAAGTACCAGTACATTTTGGGGAGGGGGAATATAGGAATGTCCTTAAACTGACTGAAAAAAAAGCATCATTTGGTAAAATATTTTCAAGCTGAGAGTGCTAATACTAAAAATAATGACACAGTTTTCCCCTGCCAATCTTAAAAAAAAAAAGCTGAAGCCATTTTTTTTTTTTTAATCAGGACATGCTGAATACTGCTTTTAAAAGAAAATGAAGCTCAGATTAAAGTAATTTACCACCTTTAGTATAAATTCTTTAACACAAATGTAGCTGCCTGCTATTAGAAGTCTGGAATAAATTAGTGTAAACTACTATAAAAGAAGGCTCCAAATTGAGATAAAAATTGGGTCTAGAAAATAAGAATTAAGTACCTATCTCCGCACACTTTCTGCTTCTACTGGCAAGGAAGGTTAGCAGCTGAAAAAAGGATTTTTATCATTATAAGAGTTTATGTATATAAACATATATTATTTTATTTTTGAGGTTAAAATCCCAGTCAGTTTCATACCTGTAAATCCAGTGACTTCAAGATGCTTACTCTTGAATTATGAAGTTGAATCAGATCCCATATGTGCATTTTTAGAAGACACTACTGTTCAGATTGCTAAAGATAAATTTTTTAAATTTCTTTTCAAACATAAAATACCAAAAAAACAGGGTTTACAACAATTACTATCATCATCAACATGCAGGAGTCAGTATTCCAACATAAAAACCACTAGATCTGCCTTTTAAAATATTATAAAGGCTACATAATTGTAAGTATGAATTGAGGTGGTTTTGGCTAACAGAAAAAAACCCATAATGTGCTTTTCAGATAGTCAGGTGTCCCACTGATAAAATAAGTCTGATGAAAAGAGAAAGGCACTTCAGCAGGCTAATTTATCTTCAGATTTTCCTAACATGCAGTACTAGACAATGGATGTAGTGTACTGCCTTTTAATTTGCAGCGTTAGATCAGTAATATTATTAACCTGTTTCACTTTTTAACTAATGAGGAGAGTTGAGACTGGTGACCATTTGTCCTCTTTGGTACAAATTACTGCATAAAAACAAGGCAGACAACTAAATATTCCTACATCCTAGATTTATTTTTTGTGTATCATCTCTAGCTCTACATTGGTAAATAACATCCCTAATCATCAAATCAGTTTTGCTATCAGGTTTGTAAGATACCAGAGTTCTTTTATTTCCTGACAGGACTATAAAGATTTATCTTGTTAATCAAATGGGATTTTTAAGTTATATCCCCCTCCCCTTTTTTTTAATTAATATTATATGTGGCATTTGGTAACAATCTGAAAATTACTGTCAATTTGCTTATTCTAGGTAATGTATCCAGATTAGTGTGCATACAGCTGCATACTATTTAGCCTGATCACTTCCCTTAATTTATGACACACCACAGTGCTGATGTAAGCCACATGAATTAATCTGCAGAAACAAGCCTTGGCTAACTCCTTATCAAAACCAGGTAAGACCTGAAGTGATATACACTTCTGCAAGAAGAATCTCAACATCATGTATTGCAACCATGCCAGGGAAACTGTCCTGAAGTTTATTAACAGCCTTTCACCTTAAATATATGACAAAATTTGGTCTTTAGTGTTCTATATCTACTTAACACCTTTCACTTAAAACTGTACATACATGTATGTGGTTTCTTTGCAAAAGCTGACAGCTCAAAAAGCATCTCTCGTGAAGAACTGAGATGTAATTCTTGCAAACATTTGTGTTCTTCAAACAGAATTGATCCCACCAAAGCACAAATACATATCAGCTTGGAAACAAGCATCAGAAAGAAGCTATATCCTTTCCAATTTTTCCGCTCATTCCCCTCTCCTTAGAGGGGGCTTACTTTAAAGGCGCTTTAGGCATGGCTCATTTCTTACTCTCAAGGTAATGAACCCTCAGATTCAAAGAAGTCAAAACCACTGAATGTTTCCCTGGCCTTTCCAAGAACAACGCGCCACAAAACCTTGCTACTTTTTGTACAGACCTAATTTTAGCACTAGCATTTTAGCACTCTGTTAGTGCTGCAATACTGAGCCAACAAAAAAAAAAAAATCTTTAAAAATAATTTCAGTGATTCCTATGAATTCATATGTGGAAATCATACACAGAAATATGGAAAAGCATTAGTTTGACCACAAAGACAAATTTCAAATTTCATTTTCATTTCATTCAAAACAACATTTTGTCTTTTCCACATGTTACCCATCATGTATGGTTATCTCTGGAATTAAAATGTTAGAACTCAGTGTAGTCAAACTCCTTTTTCAATGATCTAAAAACAAAAAAAAAATTCCAGTTGTTAATAGGTAATACAGGTTTCCAGTGCATAAATTCCAACTACAGTTGGAAGATGAAGACTCAGATAATACATTCTGTAAATACTGAATATAAATATGAAGTATAATTCTAATTATTTTAGTTATATGGAGTTTTTAAAATTCAAGATTTAATGCTCATGATAGGACCAAGGAAGAATTCCCTGTCATTGTGTGCTTAGGGGCATCACCTATTTTAATGTCACATTTATCTTTGCAGATACAACTGGAGCAATAATTTCCCTCTACAGAATAGTTTCCTCATATTCTGACACAGAAAACAATCTATGTATTTATTTTTAATATAAAGTGGACTTCAGAAAAGCCTTTTCAAGTGTTATCAGCAGCATAAGACATTATGCGGTCAATGCTAGCAAGTTACACACAGAAAAGCTGGCGTATGGGATCTACAAAGCAAGCAAAGATAGCTGTTGCTTGACTGGGATGGATAGAAGCAACAGCTAAAGACAGCCTTGGAAACGGTATTACCAGAACTGCAGCATGCGCTCTCCAGAAAATAATTTAAATATTCCACTGCAAGAAATGCCCGCACCCTGATTTGGCAAGGAAGCAGCTACTATCCAGTAGAGATACCAATCCTATATATGATGAGATGCCTATATTTCAGAGAGCTTTATTCTATCTTTTTTCCTACTACTGAAAAGCCCAACAGCAAGAAACTCCTGCAAGAAGACCTATTCCACTCTGACTTGCTTTGCTGGCTAAAAGCTGAAGTGCATCACTGATGCACATCCTTTAAAGGCGCCATTTTGCACTACCATATGTGCAGGGCAAAACTCTGACTAATCCAGACAGCCAAAAGCTCCTTCAGAATGATCACACAGAACCAAACTCCGCCCTGCACTCTTGATCACTTAGCAGAGCAGACGAGAATCTACACTACATCAGTATGTCTTTTGGCACCATTACTTTGAAGTCCCAAAGTTATAACTGATCTTTTCAACATTTCTAATCCTTTCTCTCTAGGGGCCAGATACTACTTGGATGCAGAATAAGAACACTGGAGTGCAAAATTTGTTCCTTTGAACTCACATGAATAAAGCCATTTACAGTAGCCTGTATTTTTTTAATGACCCAAGTAAGTTTGAGAAATTAGGTCTTTTTGGTATATACAATGAAAAAATGCATTGAAAAAATCTGCAATAAATATAAGTTATTCTAGGTGAACAAAATTTAAAGTAGAGACCTATCAATTTAATATTAACACTCAAAACCATTAGCTTGTCAGGGATTTTCTGTTATGTTCAACAGAATACAGCATATTCTCTCTTAGAAAAGGGAGCCATCAGAACTGATGCAACTCTAAGAGCAGGGCAATATTAAACCTAAAAAGCCAAAGCAGCTTTCAGAAGAAATGTGAATCTACACTCAAAAATACCATAAATCGATTCCTACTAATGTATATAACAAAGCAAAGGATGAAAATATCAGTGTTTGGGGCTAGGGAGTTAGTCATACAAAAAAATCCAGTGGAACTGCAGATAGGAAAAAAAGTATTGTGAAAATGTATTTGGTATAGGAAAATTGAACTACAGTTACCTAAAAAAAGTACCAAAGGCATACTAACATGACAAGCCATCTTCACCTCTGAAATAGATGAATCATATAATTAAACTAGATTCTTTTGGCCAATTAGAATTATAGACTTATTGCACACCTATCTCAAACTTATTTTGCACTTTCATACTTGCTAACGCAATAGGGACATCATATTTTGTTCATGAAGCAACTGCACACCAGAAGCTAGATTGATGTATAGCAATACCATTCTGGTTACGTTGCATATTCTTCTAGAAACAGGACCAGGCAACTGGCAATCCCAACATAACAGACATATTTCACAGTAATGTTTCCTGAGTAAATATTCCCAGAAGCCCAGATGCATAGGAGATTTCCCAACTCTTGAGTGTACCACAGGGCAGATAACCGAGTGCACCTCACCCCACAATTCAGATACAGGCATTGTATGTTTGGGTCTTTGTATAGAATCTTAACAAGGCTCTAAGCGAAATATTTATAAAGCTTTTTTAGGATGATTTATAATCAAACTGCCAAAGCCAAAATGCTGGAACTTATTTCATCAGGGCTTCAAAGCCACAGAAAGACATCTTGTATACTATATGAAGCACATTAAGGGATGCATCTACCTTTCTGTTAGCCAAAGTTGAAACAATCACTTTGACAAGATGAACATTAAAAATAAAGAATATTCTGATGGCCTTTTCCTTCCTCTATACATATCTTAGTTACATTTCATGCATTCATGACTTTTGGTAATTTAACTCTAAGATGAGTCATAAGTAGTATTTATATTGCATTATAGACCAAGTTTTGCAATCTGCTCTCAGGCTCATAAAATCCCCCAACTTTTAAAGTCTGTTTAACCCCTCTGCAATGCACAGCCTATGCAAAAGTAGCTCAGGCTGGCAAAATGTAGGCACATAAACCTCTGATGATCTTCCTTTTTTTTTTTTTAAACATAAAATAAAAAGCAACAGTGCTAAACTGCCTGCAAAAGGAAATTATTTGAAAGGCATAATTTGTCTAAACTTGCATACTTCTTCATTATGGGCCAAACTCTAACTTATAAATCTGCAGGGATTCAAGACTATGCTGTGGAGCTCAAGTGGCCCAACAGCGTGCAGAAGAGAAGATTTTAACTGACAACGAAGCCAAACCAAGACACTGGGATCAGTAGTAGCAGCAGCTTTGAATGCTACCAGAACCAGTTCTTTTCTGCTGGATGCGGACACTTCATAGCAGATGCCAATCTTCAGCAGTTTGTAACAAATTAGATTAAAACAAAGCAGAGAGGCAACATCTTAGAACAGTGGGAACCATGAAATGTAGCAGCCACAGAGCTTGTACACTTTCCCCTTCTGCCACTGCTAAATGGAACGGCAACCTTTTGCACACGAACAGGCACACAGGGAGGGCAGTAATGCTATAGAGCTCTGCTGATAAAGCCACCAGAGCTCATCTGCTGGTGTTGTGGGACTAACCGATGAAACATTTTATGTTATACAAACAAGTAGTAACAGATCCCTAGAAAAGTTTACATACAAAATACTGTACAGATGGTCACATTCATTAGGAACAAGGCTGAGGAATGGCTTTAACTAGTCTACCAACGCATTAGCAACAAGTACGAAAAAATTAAAACATGTGCCTCTATTTCTCACCGTGCATTCCCAGAGGTGCGTCCAAGAATGATAGGCTAATTAAAATGTGGGCCTTCCCTATACTGCCAGCAAAATTAGGAACTCAAAAAATCTAATAGTAGCACTTCCCTGTTTTCAATTCACATTGAATATCAATTGCCCAGTTGAAGCTTAGTTACTCAATCTGTATATTAAAAAAAAAATTAACTTTTGTTGATATTAGAAAACAACATTTCCCTTGTAAACCCAACACTGCAGAATTACAGAAGCAGCCAAGAGGTCAATAACCAGCAGGGAGAGCAACAACACAAAGCACATTGTGTTTTAATTTATAGGAATAAGGGGCCTCTCCTCTCTTTTCTTCCAGATATTGGTTTTGCTATCTCTTTTCATGAGAGATGGTCTATCCCTTTTTTTAGCAGAAGGGATACCAGATTCATGACTTCCTGATACAGTTTTTCTTCTTAGACCTTCTTCATCATGTTCTATGACTGCCCCATTCCCTCCATCCAGAACGTGCCTCGCAGCCTGGTCCTCTGGAGTACAAACAGTGGTCCCACTTTCACTGCTACTCAGATCCAGATCTTCAAAGTAAAGTATCTTAGAATGCGGCATGGTTTTTATGAAAGTTTTCTCTCTCTCCAGTTTCCTACTAGGATGATGCTCATTCATGTCCACGCCAGAGTCCAGACTGGTATCATTACTCTCTGTTTTTCTGCCCTTTTTCAGATCTATGAAAGAATGCCTCACTTGAGCGATCGGCTTTCCATCCAGGGACACAAACCATGCTCGAGGGTGTGGACATGGTTTTCCTTTAGAGAGTTCCAATAATGTTTGTTCCGAAATACCTTGAAGTTCAGATGAAAACGGAGTCATTACGACTGCTTCATTCAATGTCCCAGGAACAGAAACAGATTCCAGTAAGCTATTAGTGTACCGGCCCCAGTTTGATGTTTGAGAGGGTAAACCCTCTTCGTTATCTAATGTACTGTTTTCATCTCTGCAGACAGAAGGCTGTGGATGAGAGTGCACCGGCATTTTCGGTAACGTTTGCATGTAACTGTCACGATTCATGGGTTCCATCATGGGGCTATATACTAACTGCCCTTTTCTTGGCAAAGTTGCTGATTTAGCAGGATGCAATTGTTCTGGGGAGTGGAAAAGGTCAGAGGTTTGAAGAATAGCAATAGGTTGATTGTAAATATGCATTAGATGTTCTGGGATATGGGAAAGCCCATACATCTCCTCTTTCAGTGAAAGGTACCTGGTTTGGTCTTGAATGTCTCTAGGAGCCTGGGAAATAGTACTGTTACTATGCTTTGGCTGCTGCAAGTGCCTAACTCCAGCATTAGGCTCCAATGAATGGGCTGAATTTCTTGACTGACCAGTCTGACAGGATGACTGATAAGAAGCATCCTCTGCGTAGATTTTAAAATTGTCTCGTGATTTTCCATCTTCCGTGTCTATGGACATCCTTCTTTGAGGGCTGTATGAAGAAATCTTCGGTGTATATAACTGTGACTTATCCTCCAATTTTAAAGACCCTTTGACTGGATTGATGTGATTTATGTGAGTTGTTGATGTTGTCTGGTCTTTTTTTATGACCTCCAGCTTAGTTGTATTTTTTTCCTTCTTTTGTGTCCGACCACATTTATCCCTATGCAAAAGAGATGCAAGGTGACTGTAGAGCACACTAGAAAATACTAGACCGTTAACTACCAGAGCTGAAGATTAGATTTTGGTTAAGAATTATAGAGCAATATGACATCACAAACACAAAATGAAGGTCTGTAATAACCGTAATTTTTAAAGAAATATTAGGCTACACATTATAGTTTAGCTAAGGGAGCAAGTCTCAACTTCAAAAGACTATTTTATCAACCTTAAATTCCATTCATGCTGAGCTTATTAGAGCCTCTTTTTGCTTACCTGCAGTAACAAAGAAGAACAGCAAAAAATCCAATGATAATGACAACAGTACCTCCCAGTATGGCTGTAAGGAACACTGTGTGATAGGCTGTTATGTCCTTGGAAACTGCACTAATAATTGATTCTAGATTGTGGGACAAAATCAGACAAGAATTAGTTCTCAGAACCAAATAACTCCACTTGATATGCAGAGCTAATCAGTAGTAATTAGAGTAACTAATAAACTACTTTTCCAGTGATTTTGTGTTCCTGTGGCACTACCTTCATCCTTCCCTTTTCACCTTGCTATTTCAGCAAACTAGAAAATATACAAACAGTGGTTACAATATAATGGATCTTCAAAGGTTTATCTCAAGTATTAAAGCCTTACCATGACATCCACTCAATTCCAGCCAAATTAATTTGTATTAGTTGTCCAAACTGACTTAGAAACATGGTCTACATTTTCTATTTAGTGCTTCTGTCAGAAAGTGCTATCTGTTTTTAAATTTTGACATCATATTTCTCCCACAAGAATCCCTTCATACGAATTTGCAAAACATGCAATAGGTCTACATAAAACAGAATCCACTGGGACTGTTTCACCCAAGACAAATTTTCTTGTTGTATTTCCTCATGTGATGCATGATCCTAAACAGTAAGCGATACAGTCCTGCTGATTTTTAGATCTCCATAGTCGCAGTTCCCTTGCAGGCTTCTTCCAAAAAGATGGACATAGTATTAACATTCAAATGTTCAAATACAGTCTGGACTTTTCCCTCTATAGCGTTTTGAAGTTCCAGGAAATGGTTATATGCACAAAGGCACATTATCAGGATTCAAACAAAAACTATCCAAACTGTTGAAATTGCATTTTGTTTTTCCCTTTCTGTTGTTAGAAAAAGCAATCAAACCAACAGTCTTATGATACATTGTTACTTGGTTTACTTAGTAATTTCTTTGCCAGTTGTTGCAATACCTCTTGTTCCAGGCAGTGGAGCTGCTATCCAGTAGCCTAAGTGCTGAGCAGTATACGTCCATACTAACTGACCATCTGCTTCCTTGACCATTCCTAGCCCACGGCTTACCCAAGCACCTGAAGAAAAAGGAGAAAATATTGCACATGCCATGCAGGATTCTTCTATACCTCAAACCGTTAGCAATTAAGCTATTACCAAACAATACACAAGGTCACAAGAAAAACTGATACTTCTGACCTATACACTATCTATTGCACAGCTTTAGCTAAACATACAAACTTTCTCTCTTGACAATTTCATTGCAAATATCCCTGTGTGGACATTTACTTTGAAACAAAGCATCAACATTACTTACCAGAATTAATTTAATTCATTTTCTATTAATGAATATCTTTCATAGATATGCACACAAATAATTTGAAAAATCCTATCATATGGGCTTAAGCATGTATGAAGGCCAAGACTAAAAACAAAATTAATATCAAAGAACAGGTAATTTAAGCATATGAATACAAGTTTAACATTAGCTCACAGCACTTAGTGGGAAAGCATTTTAATCTAATAAGCTACAATGGGATAAACAGTGTTTGCCCTGAATGTTTCTCTTGTCCTCCCTGCCCCAAGGCAGTAACAGTTCAATTAGCCCAAGGAAGGTCTATTGTTAGGACGCAGATTCCACACCATCTGTTTGGCAATGCAAAGGCCAGGTATTATGGCATGCCAGCTTCTGCAGTTAATAAAGCATGCAATAGAAGAGACAGAATTATACTTAATGCACTTGAACACATTTATTGTGGGCCATCTGTGAAATTCTAAGGACAGAAAACAACCTCATAATAACAACCTTACATTTTCAAATGGCAAATACTAGGAAGGAGAGAGAACCACCAGCTTTTTTAAAACAACATTAACCAAAGCATGCAAAAATTGTAATTCATATAAGTCCTATAATTCCAATTTTCCTCCATGACCCTTCTTTCAGCAAAGCAAAAGGAAATAACTACCAGACAGAAGGTAAAGATGAGAACTGAGACACGCCACATATGCACACAAGAAGCCACGCACAAAATATCATTCAGCAGTAAAACTTGCAGCCTTCTGGTACTTGTGATGGCTGGCAGAGGGGAATAGCAGCAGCGGCCACGTAGAGCCCTGAAAGAGGTGCTTTCTTAGTTACCTGCAAAACTTCTACTCCAGACTCAGAAGCAAGAACAGCCAGAAGAGTCTTCCATCCCTAACTCTCATATGGAGGCAACAATAGCAGATTCTCAAATTCTCTGTCAAGTCCAAGGCAAGATGTCACTATACTACAAAACTATCATTTTACAAGAATGGAGGATTGGCTGCCTACAGGCAGATAAAAACCAATACAAAACACCACATGTAAGCAGCAAGAAAATTCTAGGTCTCCAGAAGTTCCGTCTTGACTGAACAAATCTGTAAGAAGCTATACAATCTTTGCTGTACTCTTCAGTAAATTGTATCTCCCCTCCCAACATACTCAACAGAAAATAGTACATATTAAGACAAACATTAAAATGTGATTTCACAGAATGGCAAGGGTTGGAAGGGACCTCAGGACATCATCTACTCGAACCCCATGCTAAAGCAGGTTCACCTAGAGCAGGTTGCACAGGACATCATCCAGATGGGTTTTGAATATCTCCAAAGAAGCAGACTCCACAACTCCCCGGGGCAGCCTGTTCCAGTGCTGAGTCACCCTCAAAGTAAAGAAGTACTTCCTCATATTCAACTGAAACCTCTAAGCACTTGTTCTCTATGATTTACTGCCATTCAAACAGAAAGGTATCGTTCTCACTTTAATGTTGCAATGACAGCTTTTTTTTTTTTTGTAATTCTATTAAAATCTGCAAAGTACTATTCGTACTAATGAGGCGAAATATTTATTAAGAAGGAATCCACATTCAGTATACACAACAAATTCTGCTTTTACAGCAGCTGGAATATAATTACAAAAGCTCATTTTCCAGGAACAGTCTCGGTACTATCACACCTGGCGTAACCCCAGGGAACACTGCACAAGCAGACATGTGAAAGCACTTTTTGTCTTTTTTCTGGTGCATATGGATCAGTCTACACCGCATCAAACACAGACCTGTTCCCTTACCACTATCAGTACTGACACGGAAGCTCTGAGTACCATTATGACATATTACCCAAGGACTTCAGAGTTTAAAAGTGTATGTCAACGTCTTGCTGGGGACATCCCGCATGCAACACCCTGGATGCCAGAGCCTCATCATTCAGTGAAGTGGTAGCTCTCAATTCAGGGCCTACTGCTACTTATGGATGCTCTCAAATGCTTGCTGAAGAGCTGAGGTGTTCAGTTGTCCTCAGTCACCAGAATCCTGACAAGGAATGCCTTGCTATTACTCAGTTACCTTAGAAAAAAGTCGTTTTGCACACGTCAGATCAAGGATGAAAATAAAAGAAGCATACTTAAGTATAAACAACCAGAACAATGAATATAGTTGCAAATTTTCACTGTAGAGAAGAGATGGAAGTGGAAAAAAAAGTGGAAGTTACAGTTATTCCCAAAAAGTGTCTCTCCTTGTCCACAGTCCTCCTTGTCCTCTCCTCAGCAAGCAGCAAGAAGGCTCTGTGCGAACACTACACATCATTGAGCACCCATCTCAAACTATTTACCTTCACAGAACTTCTGTCAGAGTACACCCCCTCTGAGAGGAAAAAAACAAGTGTTTTAATTGTTTTTATTGGGTCAGCATGCCACCCTCCTGCTCTTGTTCTACCCACAAGGCCAAGATGCCTAAGCAGGCATGTTGAGTAGGCCCCTTGACACCCACATACACACCTTACACTGGTTTATACTTGAACATAAGCCTGTGCCGAGCTGCTTTAGCTCTGTCAACTTTTTTTTTTTTTTTTAATAGCATTGTTGACCTAGTTTTCTGTTTCATGAGTTAAAACAATTCAGCACAGGTCCAGATGAGCACAGGAGCTGGCAAAAGTGTCTGTGGCAGCAAGAAATTAAAACCCCTTGCGCTATTTTACCATGTCAGACTAAAACCCTTTCTTTGATGAATGCCATCTCTTATCACCAGTCACCCCTCTCAAGTCTTCTAGCTCTATAGACAGACTTAATTTTCTATGCCAAAATTTATTCTATTCACTCTTTTCCCAAGAGACAACCTAGTCAATTTTTTATTAGCATGTTCTTAATTCAAATTAATGTTCTTTGGTTGTTCTTCATTAAGATGATAAGTTTCTTTCTTGAACATGCAAACACTTTGTTAGAGTTGGTGTCCTCTCCTGTACTGCCAATGGCTGACTAACAGCTTTTTACTTTAATAAGGGGTAAGACACTTACTGCTTCGCTCACATATTTCAAGACAGACTGTGATGGAAAGTATAAGGTACAACATAAGAGAATCGGTACACTAATGCACACACACCTAATACAGGACATCTAAACAGGATAAGTATGTAGCTCATTACTCACTCTTGACTAAAATTAGACATGAAGGGATGACAAAAGGTTTAGAATGTCTAATCCCCAGCCTCCTCTTCCCAAGCATACTGTAGAACTACGTTGTTCCCTTCGGTAACTCTTATTTCCCCTTCATTTCACTTTCTGAATTGCTTTTGTTAACTGAGGTAGTATCTATTCCAGTTTTAGTGTCAAAGGATCTTTAGAGCTACACTCTAGGAAACAAAGCATCCAAATCTTCAATTCTGATTTGTTTTGTTTTAATAAGGCATTCACAAAATTACCAGGCTTAAAATTTAACATCACCTAAAATGTATGTTCACTGAGTCCTTAGCCTCCCATGAAAATAAAAATCTATTACATTAAAAATTTCTTTAACAGGAATGCTAATGAATTTTACCAAAGCTTTTTGAACTAATGGAAGCAGGAAAATTCTTTGAACAATTCAAGCTAGTTAATAAAATAAATTCAGAACTCCTAATAAAATTTGTGACTCTTCTTTACCACCACCTCATATATTAGTGCCATCACTGTTCCATGACATTGTGTCATGTGCCCAAAACTATATACATGTGCTAAAAGGTAGAGTAACAAATAGCTTAGCCCACTTACCAGTTTTCATATCGAATGTCCATGCAGGTATAGCATCTCCTGATTTCACAGTACTTGTGGGAAGAGGAAGTGTAATCTGAATGGGACCATTTACTTTCAGTTCTTTCCCAGTCAAAAGAACATTTACACATATTGCAGCAAGAGGAGCTAATTCCATGCTTTTGAAACCTGAATGTGAGAAATATCTTGTCTGTAATTAATTCTCCATTCATAGTGTATTTTTTTTTTTTTTAAATATAGAATTAAGAATCTATCCTCATTATAACTAAAGGCAAGCCCTCATTCACATCCAGCTACACAGTCAGCTGTCACCAACTTGGTCATATAAAAACAACATTTCTTCTCTTCTGAACTTTTAAAATCTTGTGATTAAAATAAAAACCAGTCATACCAAATCTGTAAAACAGAAACAGACTTTTGACATAGAGGTTCAACGCTGACTGTAGAGCCAATTAGGCAAAACTTAGCTTGGGGATAGGGGAAGAAGGGGTTTTCCCCTCAGATAATTTGATTACAAAATAGATAACCTATGTGAAGTACAGATAATATAAGAATTTTTGTATAATTGCAATATACATAACATTGAATCAAACTGAAGACATACATAAATATGACTGCTGCTTAGTTGAACAGTGCTCTTAAACTTTCCTTTAAGGTTTAACTTTCTAATTTGGCAGTTATAATTAACTGAATAGTTAATCATGAGGCTTGTCAAAGCACTCAAAGGAAACATTGCGTATACAAAGCTTTATAATGCAGCCTGAAAGTTTTGTTTCCTTTCTTTTCCTTACACTAATTTGCAAATACTTCAGAATACACAATATGACAGGATTGTGAAAGAAGCTGAAACAGAATTAGTAAGTACTAGAATAATGTTAAATCTATGCAAACTGTTAGAAGCTGGTTGTGAGAAAAATCCTGGTGCATCAGGTATCAATTAGCTTCCACCTGCCCTAAAAGGAAGCCTATTCCTTTCAGAGTATATGAATAATTTAAAACACATGCCAGACAGATTGAAAGGAAAACTCAAAGGGGAGAAACACTGCTCATTCTCTTACGCTTTACATTTAAAGAGGTGAAATACAGATAAGAAAGGTTTTAAAATACGCAAGTCAACATATCAATATATACGACAATTTTAAGTCAATGAAAATTAAAGAAGAGAGCATGACAGGTTCAAATAAGCCATGTAGCGGGCTCCTTATGCGCTGCAAAGAATTTACGAGCATCATGGTTTCATGTCCACTGGGAATAGAAAGAAAAGAACAAAAGATGGAACTGCACACAGTACAATCTACCAGAAATTACTGTATTTATGCAAATAAAAAAAATTGATAGAATGACAAATACTAAAAGATCCAACTGCATATGAGCAGAGTTATAATGACTCACGAAACCACTTACGGCTTCTCCAGTGAAGCGGACGTACAGAAAACATTATTACAATTACGCTCTGTATACGTAGCGACTACTTGGTTTCAAACAGGCTTACACAGAATAACTGTATGTGAGCCAAACTAGAGCTTCCATACAATCTTTATGCTAGGTGTAAAGCTCCTAGAGCCAACCATTCTAGTGAAAATGCAGAAAACCCTACAGCTGAAGTCAACTGCTGCAAGTTCACTGATTTCTTCAGGTTTACCTACTATGCACTGTGGCCATAACCATATTTTTAAGGTGTTTACTAAACCAGTTCCACAGTCTCATGAAATCCTGAATATATACATATAGACACACATACACACATATATAAAAAGCAGACTCTGAAGGAGTATTTCGGTGTGGTAAGGTATGTTACAGTCTCATGCTACATGGAACAAAATAAGGAGTGACATCAATTACTTGCCTGGTGTGTTTATAGCTTATTCCTATAGAACTAAGCTTTGTGATTTAATGCAATGGAAGCAGGTTCAGGCCCTTTTAATTTAAGCATATATTTTTCTGAAATGCTGTGCACTCATATGCATTATAATTTGAAGACTACTTTTAAAAAAAAATACTTAAACAACACATTTACATACCGGATTTATTTAGAAGAATTCCTGTTGTATAGAGAAAGCTGTCCACTTTCAAAAACTGCTCTGGCACTGTCAGATAGGCTGTAACATTTGTAATATGGTGATTTGTTGGAAGCTTTATTAAAAATTTTGGAAACTGAACACTCGGTTGAGATTTGGCATCTGTAAAAGAGTAATACTTTGCCTAAGCAATCGTAAAACACACAAACGGTGTTTTTATTACTGCTCAGAAACTCATTTAGCATAACAACCTGTTTTCACCCATTTTGTCCACAGTTTGTGTATTTCTGGTCTAGCACTTGTCACAGCCACACATGCAGCTACACAATTAACTGAAAATTTGGCTTTGAGTAGATAGGTATAAGTATATGAACATGCTTTTTTTTTTTTTTTATGTGTACAGATCACAAAGTTTTTTGATTATGGTCTGCATACACTGAACTTACCAGACAGTTTTCCAGTAATTAAGACAGTATCTTCAAACAGCCATATATTAGCTTGACTTTGTGGGAATAATGAAAGCGTCACAGACGAGTATACTGTGGAAAGTGATAATATCTGTTACACTGTGCAACCGAAAAAAATCCTGTGAGATCTCCAATTCTGAAGGAATAGTGAATAGAGCAGTTAAACAAGAGTATATGAAGACTGGATACATAAATTACTCCTGTTGTCCAGAGCAGGAATTTTAGTGGTTAGGCAGGAAGACCTCTGTTGTAGTTTGCTGCTGTCTTATGCTTTCTATGGATAAACAAGTGGCTAGAATTCTTACAAGTCCATCTTTTAAAAAAAAAAAAAAAAAAAAAAATCATTAAGAGCATGCAATAATTAAACAGGAAAACTTGTGAAGAAACACTGCTGAAAGGAAGCTATAACAGGTTATACAGGACTCGAAGCACTGGCACTCCAGGTATCACTAAAGACAACAACATGATTTTTGTCAAAAGACATTATCAGCCCTTTGCTAAGTCTAGGTAAACAATTTCTCAGAACGCACTCACGGTATCACAATATAACCTACTTAGAGTTAAAAAGGGTTATTTTCTGGTTTACAATAATAATTCTGACAAGTCTAACAGATCATTCACCCTTACATCTGCATTGACAGGCACTACCTCCCTTGACTGACTTCATTCAGTCATGTTCAGTTGACAGTAACTACTCAGACTGCTGAGGAAGACAGAAATTTAATTACCGACAGATACAGTTTAATAATAGGACTGTAAGATGCTTACGTACTTGGCATTCTCCCAGTCTTCCAAGGCAAAGGTGTTAACATGTAGCCATCCTTGTAGGATACGATAGTTAAGCTTAATCCTAATTTGTAGGGAACTTTTATTAATACCGCTCCACTGTTTCCAGTAAGAGTAGAATTTGTCTTTGTGTAGTTAACAAACACTTCTACAACCGCTTGCTGCAGGTACTGATGACTGATGATGTCATTTACTTGAACTTTTAGCGTAAAAACAGATCCTATTAACAGAAAGAAAAATCAGGAGGTCATAATATATCATAACTAAGGACCATAACTTAAGTTTGTAAATAAGTCCCAGAGTTTATGCCTTAGCTATTTATTCACCATACGGTGGATCTCTATTTCAACACAGCTCTGGCCAAAGGGAGAGGTAATCATACAGTTATATACCACAGAGCAGAAAGAAGCAAAAAAACCTTGAGGTGGGGCACAAAGATGCCAAAAAATGTTTACCAAACTCAGCAAATAATACCCAAACTGTTAAAAAAAAAAACCAAACCAAAACCAAAATTACAAAGGAATTCTTCCCCTTTTCATTTAAGCTTGAACAATGTATCTGTGACAACATTAGTTTCAATGCACCTTGCAAGTGCTCTGCAACGCCACAATGATAATACAGATGGTCTTGTTATCTAAGTATAACCCTTGACTTGGGTCACATATTTAAATACACACCTTGAGTTTCTAAAACCAGAGAAACTAATGTGTACAAACTGTGGGATAACACACTTATTTTTACAAGTGTAAAATTATTATGAAGTAACCAAATGCATCCAGACACTTTGACTGTTTTAGTCTATCATCCCCCATCAGATTTACATTTCTGGTCTAGTTTTCACCTTTCTGTATTGCAATATCTAAATAGCATTTGTCTGCTGCTAATTAGAAGAGCTGACATTCCTTTACGATACTTAGTGGTTTACAGAGATCATAATTACAGTGACTGAGCAGTATGTTGAAAATAGCAAGTCTTCTTGAACAACAGTCTCAAGATGTTCTGAAGCACATTCAGTTTCTCTCCCACCTTGACTGTACATAAACTATTAGGGAGTCTTTTCATAGACAACAGGTACATGAAAATGCACAGAATTCCACGTAATTTCCAGTGTGAAATTAAGTTATTAGCAGAAATTAAAGTATCTATGGACCACTGTCAAAAATATTTCCAATAACATTAATTTTCCAGTATTTTGGTTACAGACACACTACCATTCAATACCATTGCACTACTTTATACCCAAATATTTTCAAATACATTAATTACAAATATGCATTTCTATTTAGGTTGAATGTCAGACTAAGTTTGTTTTAAGTTTATCTACATAAAATCATAGTTCAATTTCATTACGTTATCTCCTCCATAATTGAGATTGACATTGCACCACGAGATTACTACCATTAACCTTGATTTAAATGAAAAGGCCTTGAGAAGCCAAGCACAATCCATCAAAAAAACAGTACATAGTGAAGAAATCCAAGTTAGGCCTCTCTGAAATAAGTATTTATTTAGATCTATTGTATGAATGGAGTATAGCATACATTCAAGCAAAAAATTACCTGCACACAATAAAAGCTACACTGGCCTCAATTTAGTACTATTTGTCACATACACAGCAAAAACTTACCAGCTGTCCCAGTTTGATTCTCTACAGCATTATAGAAAAACCTACATCTCCTTGTGCAAATTAATATATACTTTCAAAAAAAGAAAAGCGATCCCAGTGGTAGTCTGACATATTTGACTGAATTAAACAGAAAATGCACAATAATCTTAGAACAATGTAATCTGTCTTTTTTTCCTTATTATGATATTTCAAGAAAAAAATTGCTTTTAAACTGCTGTTGCTAGAGGGTTTTTAAATCATGTATTGATTAAAAATAATTTATGTCCTGTCAGCAAATTATGGCTACTAAACAGATCTTCCAGGCATTGACCCAGTTACACATACACTAGCATGCTCCCAGTGGTTTCCAAATCTCAGAAGACAGGTCATTTGCCCTTGGCCAATGACTATTTAAAAGATTACTAAACAGGAAAAATACTGTGTACAATATCCTGATCCAGTAATTGCTTGGAAGTCAGGAGTATCTCATGAAATGGTATTTGAAAAATAAGAAATTCAGTAGTACAAAATTCAAGCTCACACCAGTAGGAACCAATACCAGACATGACTGGTATAAACTAGTATTTTAACAGCTGGAATCAAGTCAGGAGAAAAAGACCCTAGTATTAACAGCTGAAATAAGTAATGAAAAAATGAAAACTTGGAATGTACTCAGAAAGACACTTCCTTTCAATCATTTCACGCTTTTAATGTGTATTTTTCCATTTCCTGCTAACAAAAAGCCTAATGAAAATACAAAGGTGGGGGATTCGCTACATTCCTCCTCCAACTGTTAGGAAATTCAAAGGTCATTTTTTGCAAAAATATTTCTTCCTCTCATCTCCTTCAGTTACAGCCGTATTAAACTCCACTTTTTTAGAAGCATTTGGTTGGAAAAAAAAAAATAGATTGCAGAAACGCAGAAAGCTATTTTTTTATTTTTACTCTTTCTCATAGTGAACTGACAAATATCATTGGATGCTTTTAGCCACACTCAACTTTCATTACTTCTTTCTCCTATGGGTTCAGAAATTGCCACAGCATTTCTCAAACCCGATACTCTGCCTGAAATGGTGTTGTGAAGATGTAGAAGCAAGGTTGTAAATGCAAACTGAAATCCTGGAGGGGTTACTGAGACAAAGGTCTCCCATGTGAAAACAGACAGTCTTATACAATGCAAGCTCTGAAAGAGTAATTACCTACGTATTACTGTCATATGTAAGTAGCAGTTACTCAAGTGAAAAATGCTCACTTCACACCTGCTAATATTACGATGAAGATTAAAGGAGACTTGATTCTTAGCTCTCATTGCTTTTGGCCTTATCTTTTGTGCTAACACAAGAGTCATCCTGACAAGAGAAAGCATGTCAGTTGGCTGGGAGCCGTTCCCTCCCTGCAAGTAATATATACGAGCAAATCATTTATATTTTCAGATATCAAGCAGAATATACTCTGCCAACAAGTCACTTGAAGTTTGTGTGCAATGATTTTGGAAAGACATTTTTTTTAAAGAAAAAAAACCAACTTTCCATTTCTTGATAGTAACAGCGCAGAAGACACGAGCACACATTATGTCTCTGAATCCAAATGCTAGTGAAATGATAATATGTAAAAAATCCCAGTTAAAAAAGACAGAATCCAAGTGTAACAACAATTTGCCTCCCCCACAGCCACATTTCACTTTTGTTTTGTACAATGCAGAGCATACCAGAGCATCCTACAGCGGGCCAGCTGTAACAGCCTAGTTAAAGCAAAACAATCATAAGATCCTAAGACCTCAGACTGATCTGTATCTTTCTGAACTTGGTATCGCTTGACCAGCTCCCTCCTCAAACCAACTCCCTCACATGCATTTAATGTGTAAATTTACCAGACATATTTAATGGCATTGAGTTCTTAACAATGTCATATTAACACTCATGACATCTAATTTGCAAAGAAAATCCTACTTTTTTTTTTTTTTCTCTTTTTATAAAGATCTTAATGCACAAGACCTTAAGGACACTTGTAAGTCTTACTATGACAGAAACAGCAGTAGGATTTTTGAATCACAATAAAATGTACTGAAAAACATTTCAGATGTAAAAATTAACTGTTGGTTAACTCTTTAACAAAACCAAAGCTGATAAATTAAACAACCGATGAAACAAGCTTTTTTCTGGTCACTAACACTTGCCAAACACAAGTGGGTCAGCTGTATCTCAGCATTAAACAGATTTGACAGAACTACAATTAGGAGAAAGAACTCAGTCTTAACTAATTTGATTTGTGCTGCTTCAGAGGGAGATTTGTCTCTTGGCAAGCCCACTGGAAATGCCAGCTTCTACGACATTTAAACGTCTGCTGATAGATGTTCATACAAATGCAGCAGTTATTTAGACAAAGGAAAACAAGGCCTTCTACCACATTTAGCTACTTCTGAAATGTCACTCCCTGTAAAATGACACCTCATTTCTTCCAGCAACAACATCTAATGCCTGGAATTTGGCTTCACATCACTGTCCTAACTCAGAAATCATATAGCAGAATTAAGCCAAAGAACTGCTTGGAATTACAAGCTGGGTACAAAACATCACAGTGAAAAAAAAATATCTCTTTATAATACCCCTATGTAATTTGTTCTTAATTCTTTAACTGAGATAAGTGTGTCATCTGGTTACCATATTTATCTGAGATTTAATTAGCATGGTCAAGGCCAGAGACTTTACAGGCACCGATATATTCCAAACCACATGTGTCAGGAGCTGCAAGATATGGCAGTGAACACACAAATGCAGGGAAGTATTCCTACATATTCTGCAACCCAGTCATAAGTCCCTTTCCCTGTTTATCACCAAGACCCTACAGCAAAAGAGGTTCTACAACTCTACAAGGAGGCAGTTACTCTTCTCAAACATGCAGACAACTACTCAATTAAGCAATTATCTTATGGAGTGGAGGGAACAATAACCACAATTAAATTATTCATTAGTTCCTTCCTTCAGAGGAGACTTTTCTCATCCTTGCCTAGAGATGTTTAAACCCATGCCAGAAAAGGCACATGCTTACATGTCTTTTATGGAAACTGCCTATGCTGTATTACCATGTTTCCACCTAACCAAACAGATAAAACATGGGCTGTGCAATTTGCTTGGTCTTAGCTGACTGAACAATCATTTTCCCATCTTTTACATTCATAGAACACCGTATCTTTCGGTTTAATATAATTAGGGATATGAAAAGGTGCACTGACGTGTAAAGAAGAAATCACATGTTCTAGGAATATCAGGTTTTACTACGCATGCAGTACTGCAATGGATATCAAAAAAAAAACAGCGGGGGGGGGGGGGGGGGGGGGGGGGGAAGACATGACACACAGGGGACAGGAATCAATGAAATATATAATCTACACAGTTAACACACATTTGGCTTTAGTAAAAAAAGGTCATATAAAAGCCATCTTCCTGCCCACAAGAACTAACCGTTACGTCCTAAAATTTCCTTAAAACTACAGTAATGCCAGTGACAAACTACAAAATCATTATCTATAAAAAGTAAAAGCCTATTATACCTTTAAAGCTCATTAAAAATTCATGTACGTGAAGGTGAGTTGTGGCAGCAACTAACTGACACAGGAATGATTTAATGCTGAAGTAAGCCCTCCTCACCACAGCGCACCATCAGTCTGCGGTTACCTTTTGTTCTTTATTAAGGCACAATGCATTGACACAGTACTTATTTTTCTGCCTTGCACAGTGCATTAAAATGGCATACTAGATGACCCTTAAACTCTAGTAACTATTTTATGGCTATATTCTGAGAATTATTGTCAGATACTAGGATAAGTTCTCTGACCAGTTTTCAGGTATGCTTCTTGTAACTATCAAATAACCTGCAAATCTCATTAATAAACCCTACATCCTAACAGTGTCTTCATTTGCTAGCTATCAGCATTCTTTTATGCTGTCTTACTCCACACAGACATTTACAGGCCCTACGTACAGATGGGCATGTACATGTATAAAGACATTTCCAACTCTACACAAATAATTCTACATATTTCAAACTGGTTCAGAATATCTCATTTAAAAACTAATTATGTGATTCTTTATAAACATGTTTATATGCTATTTATATGCTGCTCCTCTGATTTAAAATAACAGCATAAAATAAATGCAGAAAATTATTTTTCCTCCCAAAATGACACCAGAATACTACTAAAACACAAAACACATAACAGATGTTTCACCCTGTGCAATTTTAACTTCGCCTTCATTAATTAGTTTTAAGTACAATCTACACACTGTATTTTCAATGCATTGTAACTGAACTAAGCAAAGAACCTCACACAGTTTACAAAAGATCTGGGGAAATTCAGCAAATACCTAACCAGCTGTAAAAATCAATTTCTCTGGAAAAGAGAAAGTTAGATTTAGATAAGAACAACACACACACAGGATAACAAATATAATCATTCTGCCTGGCTGAAAAGAGCAAACACTTGAAAGATTACAAGTGTCAAAACTGACAGAGTTTCATTCTTGCACTTAGCACAAGGTTAAAAGCTGTACCACCCCTCTTCTCCAGAATCACCCTGGGAGTTAAAACTTCCATCTAGTTAGCAAAGAGCTGCGTAACTAACTATAACCATGAAGTGACCAGTGAAGAACCTGGGACAGGTTACAGCAATAGCTAAAACTTGCCCTTGTTTAGGTTGATCTTCAAGCAAAATGGCAACATGATTACTCTAATGTTAAAGCAAGCATGGACTGCTCCTTGAAATGCACTTTAGAAACGTGTCAGGGCTACTGTTCAATAGTGTTCAACTAGAGAGACTTACACAGAACTGCTCTTAGGCACTGCAAAGATATTGTAAAAAAATAAATATTAAATAAATTGGAGCCCAGAGCTAATCACCAATTGCTCCATTTGTATATGAACAAATATATATATATATATACACACACACACACACCTGTGGAGGTAAGACCACCACATAATCTATACCGTACAGTTATGTAGTTTAGCACTCCCTTAAAATATTTTAATGCAAAATTGAACATGAAGATGTATATTTCAAACAAAAGCTTTGGCAAAAGTTTCTGCAGTGGTGAAGGATACATTACTGACTTCCAGGAACAAAGCAGCAAAATGAGGTCTGGGAAAGCAGGGCACCACAGTATTCCCGTTGCCCTATTTCTGGTCAACCTTCTACCCACCTTACTGGGAAAAAAATGAAAATAGTACTTCAGATAACATTTCACACACTATCCTGATTCCTTGGTTCCAAATCAAGACTAGGCTGCATCTCTTGAAACAACTGGATATGTTTGCTTTTAAGAGCTGAGCAAAACAGCAATGTAGGAAAGATGCAAACCCAACTATCTACTGTAATCTCAAAGAAAAACATCTCATCCTTGCTGCCATCTCTTCTGGCTCATTCATTGCTTTCCAAAAACTATCTTTCCCAGCTCCTATTTCTCCATGCCTTTCATACTGTCCTATTTTTTTGGTGGAGCTCTTCTCAGTCTCCTTCCTCATAGCATTCATCCCATACTGGAGTAATCTCTGTGACAACGACTCCCCACAATAATTTAGCCTGTGATAACACTGATCATGAAGAAAGATCAATACTTTTCTAAAGATGTAGAGTTTTGCAAGTTTCGTAAACTAAAAAGAGTGATGTGTTACATAAAATTAAATGCACTGAATCAAACACATCAGAATGTGCACTTTAAATGGACACTTCAAATCTAGCAGACTGAAAAACCACAAGAGGATTGCCTATGGTAAATTAACCCGTGATCCAGGGCAAACTTCAAGGTACTAAGTAAATTAGTAGGTCAAAGACTAATTACTCTTTTTGTTCAAAACAGACCCAAAATCCAATTTCATGTTATAATAAAACCGTACCAAACAGTATGGAGAAGATGACCATTTACTGAAATAATGGAAAAAGCATTACCTACTTTACAGTTAAGAACAAGGCCTCTGTCCCCTCTAAAAGGGATTTTGTTGGCAAAGACAAGTAAATTAAAAAAAAAAAAATAATCACACTACCTTAGAAATAGACTGGTTTTCTCAGTCACACATTTTAGGTTTTTTTCCCAGCAAAAATATTTATAGACTTAGCACTGTTTCTTTACATAGGATTAACACTGAATTTTTAGTGATGCTTTTATAAAAAAAGTTGTTAATTGAATTTATTTACTTACAACGACTTTGTTTCACTTAAACCAGAATAATTATTTTCCTTTTATACCAACATATTTCAGGGTTTTACATTTTCTATGTATGTGTGTGCATGTATAAACACAAATCTTAAGCAACCAACAAGAGGAAAGGGAGGTTTGTTTGTTTTTTAAAGAAGGAGGTAAAGAAAATTCCAAAACATTCTTAGCAGAAATCTTCCCCTCAAATATTAGTTTAAAAATTCATGCCATGTTGGTACTTAGGTACTGAAATAATTTCCACAGTAGTGAACAGTCATTAGGTCACTGTAAAGCAATAAACTGATTTCCCCACAACTTTAGGAACTGGTTCCTCCA
Source organism: Egretta garzetta (assembly GCF_000687185.1). Taxonomy (NCBI): domain Eukaryota; kingdom Metazoa; phylum Chordata; class Aves; order Pelecaniformes; family Ardeidae; genus Egretta; species Egretta garzetta. The sequence continues at coordinate 6,619,954 of NW_009260410.1, forward strand.
AATTCAGAAGCAACTTAAAAGAAAGATTAAATTTAATCAGGATTGAGAGTTCAAAATCTGTACTATTGCACAGGTAAATTCACATTTCAGCTTTTTCAATTTTAAGATCTGTTGTATGTAAGAGTGGACTGATTTAATGAGTTATTTAAATAAATAAGTAAATAAAAACAAACAAAACAATGGCTGAGTAATACCATTGTAAGTGGCTACACTTCCAACCAAGATCTCAAGACCAGATGCATAAAACTGAGTAAGTATGATATTCATTCCACAAATGTTGATATGAACCAAATATTGATGAAACTAAGGTCCTGAAAAATCAATAAAATAAACCAGATCATTATAGGCTGTATCCTTCATGATTACTACTGCGTAATCAATAAACACTTTCCTGGAATGATCATGCTTGTAAGAACTATGCAAGACTGTCATCAGGCTAATCCATAAAGCTGCTAACAACTCGCTCACCTATCCAGTGGGAACACTCTCAAGTGCACTGCACCTAGTAAGATATATAAATTAAAAAGCAAACAAGCATTCCCCTTTAAATATTTTTATGGGCTACCTAAGCAAGAGATTGAGACATGAAAGCAGCTACGAAATTTAGATGGCTTTTTTTTTTTTCCTGTATTCCTTTAACGATGCGTGGTATACACGCATCATTAAAAAAATCCACCAGAATATTTTAAGTGTGCATCATGTACTGCTGTAAGGTACTCATTTGGTAAGTAGTTGCATGATGTTTTTTCACCATTAGATGCCTTCTTCATTCAGCTTACATATTAAAATCAGAATGTTTCACCACCCAAGACAGAACATGAGAATTCACAGGATACAATAAACCAGAATTTTCATTACAGAATTATACTTAACATGTCTTCCTGTACTGGTATATTGGCATAAATAATAAGAATTTCAATAAAATTAAAAATTGACACCTGCTAGTGAAGCTATGACAATTACAATTACCATAGCAACTCTGCATTTTTATTTGCTGCTATTTTGTTGCATCAGCCAGCCTGGTTCTTAGAACTCTGGTTACTATGGAAGATGGAAGCTGGGAAATTCACTTTCCTGGGGCAAGGGAGATATGCAGCAGACAAGATGAAATGCTGCAGTC
>NW_009260410.1:6621113-6633450 GCF_000687185.1 Egretta garzetta
TTAATATTAGATAAGTGAGATAAATGATTAATATTATAAGACTAAAAATGTTAAATAAAACTTATATATCAGATAAGATAAATTTGCAAGTGAAAGAGATTTAAACAAGCAAGTAAATACTAGTAATAGAGCTCCTGAAGCCTACAAAATAGAACACCTTTGCCCAGGCATTTCACAGGCCATTATAAGATTATTTTCTCCATCTCTGTTTACTCACTGGCTAATACTAAACCTGTAATGCTGCTCTTTCATTTTTTTAAATGACTGTCTGTATCATTCTACCTTGCATCAGAGTTGAGGGAATGAAAAAATGATTAAAAATCCACACTTTATTATAGAACACTGGGAAAAAGTACAGAAGGTAAACATCAAAATCTGCATAATACTCGATTTTAAATATGCCATCTTAAATACCCACATTATATTATATACCCTCAAGAAAAAAGGGCAAAGTGCCTATTAGGCAATAAGCAAACAACACGCATTTCCCACTCATGGACTTTACAATCAAACCTTCATTATGTAAATGGAAAAAAATTAAATCATTCAGCATCATCTCCTTGACAAAATGAGACCATTTCTTATGAAGAATTTCTAATGATTTGTCAAAGCTACCCTTTAACAGTTAATATACTTGGACAGAGGAAGAATATTCCAGTAACCCTGTAGCATGAATCATTTTTTTTTTTAACCTTAGGTTTAGGTACAGGCTTTGTCTCATGTAATTCTGAGTGGTGGCTAGTGAGTGGAATTAGCTGAAAAAAAAAAAATTTGTGCAAGTTCAAACATCCCCTTAATTTAGTAGAGCGGGGGGAAAAAAAAAAAAAAATCACAGGAACAAAGCAGTACCATCTTCAAACATTACGCTGAATGCCCTGAAGGTTTTTAAACTTAAGACAGATACAACTGTATAAACTCACAGGGGCATAAGATAACCTACAAACTAGTAATTCACACAAAAATATATGTATGTTACTTGCTAATCACAAAGGAAATTATGCATTCAGTGACATTATTCAATAACATGTTGGTCGTTATTCTTTGCTGAAAATACTCTTCTTCCCCAAAAGCTGCAAAAATTTCATACTACTGCTTAAAGACAGATATTTGCCATGTTCTAGCAATGTTTATCTTTCACTTAGCAAAAGATCCTCTAGCCCTTTGGAGGAAGGCCAGAGTGCAAAGACATATATGAAGAAAATACGATTGAAAGTTTGCAGGCCAACATTTCCTAACTGTAGTCCTGTACATGCAGGATGGGGATTTTTTAATGCACTAGTTAGGAAATCCATATTGCAGCAACAAAACAAGAGCATCCAACAAGCTACTACCTCTTTAATATATACATTTTTATTAAAGTTGAGTTTTATAAAGTGAATGATAAAAAAAAAAAATCACAAACCAACAACAAATGATACCAGTTTTTAGAAAAATGATTGCAGATTGCTACTCATCTGAATTAAGTAAAATTCTACAGATACCATAAAAAGAATTTAAAAAAAAAAAAAAAAAAGAGAAAGCTCTCCCAAATCAGGTCACAGAATAAAGCAAAACAATTGAATCAAGCCTGTCCCCACAATAATATAACTCTTCTGCATGCACGGATGCCATCGAGGTAAGTGGCAATACTGAATATATTAATAATTCAGCCATTGCCACTTTGAATCATTATTGCCTCTCTACAGCTCAGCACAGGATAAAGTGCTCCAGGATCCAGCAAAAGGGCAGTTGTTAGAGATGAACATGCTGCCCACCAACCGTGTCTCCAGCACAAACACCACCACCACAGACACACAAGTTCTCCCTTCACAGCAAGTGGCCAAATTCCTGTAGGGAATAATTGGAAAACAACTTAGCACCATGGAAACCTTTCTTGGATGATGGAAATATTTTTATTGACACCAAGACTAAAAATGGGACACTAAACACAGTTCTTTCCCCCCAAAATACTCAGATTCATTCAGCACTTCTGATATTGTGCCAACTGAACGGGGGGGAAACAAATATACTTAGGTATTTCTGAGCAATCTGTTCCATGAAACATTGAAGAATCCAGGAGACAGAATTGTAAAAGGACAGGTTTTCTACAGTGTGCTTAGGGAAAAAAAAAACAAGATGGGGAAAAGGAAAAGGAACCTGACAACTAATTTAGAGGCAAACAGCTGTGACAGATTCTTTTGCCTAACATCACACCAAAACTAGGCAGTATCTCACAAATGTTTTGCTGGTATTCCAGTCAACTTAATTAGAGGATTTTCTCAATATCAGTGGTCCATAATACAAAGAATATCTTTCCTTCAGCCCAGACAGAATGGTTTTCTCCCTTGCTCTCAAAAACAATGAAATAAGCTCCGGTGATATTTATCACAAGCCGTAATTTGTGTAATTAACAGCTTTTGCCATTCCAAACACATGCTCTACTGATGTCCTGCATTTACCCAACATAAAACTGCTCATTTCTCCTGTTCAGTCACTTAGTGGAAGGCTTCAGAACAGAAGAAAAATATTTTCCACAATGACCTGAAAAATACTTTTTATAATTCCATTAGTGTCTATAGTAGTTGAAGGGGGCAAGCACCTCCTCCTTCATTCCAGCCAAATGGTCTATATTTTCAAATATCTTGAAATCATTGACCTTTTTTCTAGTTTAGCTCACATTAGCACGGACAAATTACCAAGCAGAGTTGCTGCCTCATAGAAAATAACTTATACAAGAACATTCCAACCAGTTTCATTTGGGATCCTTGCCCATGTAAAGTCATTAATACTAAATAATTAATAATAAATTTGGTGTCTTGCCAACTTTCATAACCAGAAGTCCATGCTACGCACTGGTATATTTCAACAGGCTGAGCCAACTGCATAGATCATATTTATAAAACAGCCCCAAATCTGCAGCAGAGGATGTAATTCTACTTTCTTCTAGTTTACATGCATTAGAGGAAAATAGTCTACCCAAAATGAAATGCAGAAGTTTCAAGAGAAACATTAGCAGCTGACACATCCCGTAGTCACATACAAGTCCAAGTCAGTGATTTGAGGAGGGGACAAAATGCATCCTCAAAATCTGTAAATGATAATGAGCTGAGGATGCAGTCATATGCTCCAAGGGACCTAGACAGAGATGCAGGCCAACAAGAACCTCATGGAATTCAACAAGGACAAATACAAATGATGCATCTGACCAGCAGTGCCTGCAAGAGATTGACTGGCAGGGCAGCAGCTCTGCTGTAAACATCAGGGAGTCTTGGTGACCAATAAGCTAAATATGTCAGGAGTGCACCCTGGAAGCGATGAAGGCTAACAGCACACCGCACAGCATCAACAGAGGCATAGCAACCAGGGCAAGAGAAGCAATTAATCCCTCTCACTTAGCACTTGCTAGACTGCATCTGGAAACTGCATTCAGTTTTGGACCCATAGAAAGAAACGACCCTTGTTTCACCTTGCAAGGAAAGGCTTTGGTGGCCCTAAACAACAGCCTTCCAATACCCAGGAGTTTACCTAGAAGACAGAGCCAAGTTCTCTGTCGAGGTGCATGGCAGGATAATGAAAGGCAACAGTCACAAATTGCAGGAAAGGATCTGACTGGACATGAGGAATTTTTTTTTTCTCTCTGAGGATAAGCAATCATTGGAGTAGGTTGTCCAGAGAGCTTCTCCATTTGTGGAGGCTTTCATGGCCTGACAGGAAAGAGCTCCCAGGTCTGAATTCAGTGTCAACCCTGCTTTAAGCAGGTTGGGCTAGAGTGCTCCTGATACCCCTCCAGCCTGAATACCTCCATGATTCCAGATCCTCATGGTTACTTTCAAACCACAGAAAACACTGAAAGAAAAACCCACAAAGAACAAACATCATCTTCACTCGACTGTGGTTTATTTCAGCTGCTAATTTTAATACACTTAGCAAATCTGCCTGGATGTTTTAGCAGGAGTACAGACTCCTATCATAATTTGGAGCTCATAACCTGATGCAAAACTTACACTTCATTAAGGAAATGGGATGAAAAGATATACTTTATCTTGCATGGCCTTACTTGGTAACACTTGCAGTCAATGAAAACAGAAACACTGATGAGTCTGAAAGTAAAATCAGTTTGACTAATGAAAGGGTTGCTTGGACCTACAACCAAAATAACCTACAACATATGAAACTTGAAAGCTACATGCATGCTCCAGTGCGAAAACTCAGTCGTTGAATACAGGTAAAAGATTGGTAAGAAATAAAGAAATAAAAGTATGTTGACCAGAAGAAAACATTTCAGAAGAGGCAGATGAACTATTAATGACCATCTAGAAACAAAAAAAACAAAACAAACAAACAAAAAAAAAGTCAAACAAAAGAGAACCAAACTAAATTTAACTCTTTCTTCCAAAATAAACTGCAAGATAATGGATCAGTGCTCCAATTTATCTGGCTATAACTACACTGCATTTAGTAAAAGCATTCAAGCGAATGCTCAGTTGTACACGCTAAAGCACTCATTAATCGAGCAACACTCTACAGAGCTTAGAGTGTTTTTGAGGCGCAGTGGTCATGTCAATAATGCATTTCAGCCATGGTGTATGGAGTATGGTGGGGACATGTTGAAGAGGTTCTGAGATTCTCTGTATTTTGCTGCTTAATGACCTCTTAATGCACGTGGCTCAATGCATGCCTTGCACTCATACCTACAACCACTGCATCATAATCAACACAAAAACCCTGCTCCCCACACCAGCTATTTGGCCATCATTTGCAGGTTAACCTGCTATAGCTGCCAGGGGTTCAGACAAGATCTACACCAAAACCATCACATTTTTCAAAATGTGACAAGGAAAATCATAAGGTAGAGGGCCAAGATCTTTTATGCTCTCTAATCCACCAAGAGCCACAATTTATTCCCATGTAATCTCAATGGGAGGCCACCTCTTGCCTCTTCCACTGGTAGGACTGCACTGTCTTAGGTACCTGACGCTATCAACAGCAAATGCAGAATGCTGAAGGAAGAACGGTCATGTGGAAAGTCCAGTGGGACAATCTGACCGTATAATCCATCTCCTTCACCTGTCTCATTTCCACATTGTAAAGCGTAACAATTGTGCCCTGAAGGTTGACTTACGTCTTTCTGTCAGTTGAGACTCTTCAAGCTCACATGATGAAACATAATCACAACCTCAGGAAAGAAAAAGAAGGACAAGAAACTGAAAGGGAAAGATTAAGGACAGCATGGGAACCTGACAGGATTCATGCCTGCACTTGGTGAGCTTTAAGGGACTTACGCATGCACAGACAGGAAAGAACGTGACTCTCCAGCCCTGTCAGTCCCAGCAGGTCACACAGGATGGGTCCCAGGAGCTACATCAGACAAGAACACATGTTACCAGGGTTGTGCCATCAGTATTTTGTTTACAAGAATGCATAATATGCTTACAGTCAGAGGGCAAGCAGAATCATTTGGAAAGTTACAGCAGCTGGTCCAGCTGAGACAGGAGAAGGAGAATTTTCTTCACATCATCTACAGACAGCTGACAACTGCTCATGAAATTCATAGCATACAATAAGTTTTTTTACTTAACAGAACTGCTGGTGCCACATGTTAGTCTTGTGAAGCCTGAGAAGCTGTGTTTAAGGTAACTGGTGCTTTTGGAGTGTCCTCCATGCACACTGGACTATTCCTGTTGATGTTTATCTCCTAGTCACAAAGGCCTGCTCACACTACAGAGTATGTGTGCTCTCTCTTATGGAAAGTCTAAGCTTCATCCCTTGCTGATTCTACATCGCTCCCCAAATGACAAGGCAATACATTCACCAAAGGTGACCCTCTGTACAAACTCTTCTGTAGATGTGAAAGGGAGATGTGATGGGGCTATATGAGGAGATGCTCTATCTGTGCTGCAGCCTCAGGTGTGGTTTGGAAGGACTGCCCTTTCCCAGGGACCCAGCTCTTCTGCTGGATGAATCTGGAGTGCCTACTCCAACTGGTAAAATGAGGTACCGCGTGAGTGAAATCTCTCCTATTAAACACCTGGCTTAGGGACTGAGGGCAGTCCTAAAGATTAATTCATTCTCTTGAGCTTTCTAACCTTAAGTTCCCTAGCACAGGTGGTTTCAGCAAACACACTTTCATACTGCTGACTGTAAGGCTGTGCACACCCATGTCTGCCTCTCAAGCATGTGCTAGCATGAAAATGGCTTTCACATCTAATGTTTTCTCTACAACAACTAGTGCCAGAAAAGAAAAGCAAGAAATGCAATAGCTGCTCTGCAGCCTGCTGAATACAGCTTCTTGTAGACATGTGTGGAAGATGACAGTTTAGGAGCACACATGTGGTGTGCTGGAACACCTCTGGCAAGCTAGGATTGGGTAGGAGGAGCTAGATCTGGTAGTTTCATCCTGCTGAACACAGAAGCATTATTCAAAGAGTACACTAACCCTTACAGTGCAATGGAAATTCTTGATCACGGGATCTGGGTCCTCCTACAGCACATCAGATTGCTAGATCTATGAATTAGGAATTAAATGCAGTGTCAGGAGTAATACAGAGGACTCATCTGCTCTGTCACATTGTGCCTCAAATCCCCACTCATTACAGAAGGATATAGTGAATATAAAAATATGTAACTTTCAAGACAACAAAGTAATCTGTGCTATTTTTCTAAGTTTGACATGCCAAAAATTAAGTGACCCAGATAGCAGTTGCATTCCAAATCCTGAAACTGCTTTCTTCTCCGCCTGACAGCAATTCTGTGAATGTTTTTACATATCAATTGGCCTTTGATGATGTATCATCTGCCAACAGTTTGACAAGAAGTAATGAAACTTTAACAAAACAAATAAGAACTGCAAAAACTACCACCTTGCAATAGGTAGCTTCCCGTCGTCGTTGATCACTCTTACTTCCTGCCACTTCTTACCATCTAACCGTGGGTCCCCTTCCTGTGAATGCCAAAACACATTTCTGGCCTTGTCTCTCTCAGTTGTTTATAATGAAAGCTACTATCAATGCAAGTTTCATGAAATCAAGTTCTCTGAAGTATACGGCATGAAGCTGTATAACATATTACAAACTTCAATAAAAGCCAGCTTTCAACTTAGGGGAGCTGCCTACCTTTTCAGAACTCCTCAGTACCTTTTTGTTTTTATCAATTCTCTTCCTGGAAAAAAAAAAAAAGCACATATTTTTTCATTTGTGCTCTTCCATGGAAACCCCCAAACTCCTCTTTTTCTTATATTAGCAACTCAGTGACCTAAATCCTGGAACACATGGACACATAATTGAAATTATTTGTGAATATTTCTTTTTCATTATTCATATCTGCCTCAAACTGCAGATGCTTTACCACCTCTCAGTGTCCGAACGCCCTTCCTGATATTTTGTTGCACTATTAAGCCCTAGATCAGCACAGAAAGCTAGGTCACTTGAGAACATCAACTCCAATAAATCAGGACAAGACTCTGTCTTACATTCTTTCTCTCTCACCTAGCTGAGAAACCATTATTGTAAATCCCAGAGGCTGAGAATGCTGAGAAAACTGAACAGCAAATCAAAGGATGTTTTCTGAGCTTATTTCCATATGTGGAGTTAGTTGCTTGCATTACACCATTTTGCTGGGGTGTCCATGTAATATTTTTGGAGTTCTATTTCATAGTAAAAGAATCATTTTTCATCAGAACAAGAGTCGGCTTTCCAAAGTTTCATTAAGGTTCTTTATATAAGAAACACATAGATTCCAGATGTTTACATCTGATACATCCAAACCAAACCAAAAGTCTTATTTTAAAGACTGCAAAACACCTCCTCCATGTCCAAATAGAAAACAAATACTACAATTTAACCCATAAGCTTTGACATCTTAAAAATAAACCTTTTCCCTGACACTGATTATATTCCAATACCTACTGGATAAGAAGGTTGTGTCACTGGTTGTTTAAAACAGTTAACTCCAGTGCTGATCAGAAGTCCTTAGTTAGACAGCCCTGACTTCTTGAGCAGGAACAATATCCTACATGACCACTCAGTCATGAAAATTACTAAATTTCCTTCCTTATAGGAATACTAGAATCTCCTATACAGCTTTTGCCTCCTAACTCATTTCCTTGGGGTCTCTATCTGACCACAACAAAAGCTCCAATACAGAGCTGAATTCATTGCTGCCGTACTAAGGCCCTATCCAGTGACTGTACAGACATTAAACCATAAAGGTTGTTTCATCAAGTGACAAACAAGCCAGTCACACAGCACTATGCATTTTTTTAAGTACATCATCATGTATTATTGTTCAAATTCAAGCCCAGATTAACAGAACAAGCTATCAAAACCAAATCCTCCTCTAAATACCTGAGCACCACCTACACACCAATATACAAGTCATTAGAAAAAATATTTCACTACTAGAAACACTGAAAATAAGGATTAGAAAAGCAGTAAGTCACACAAGGATGCGTCAGAGAAATATTTCTGTTCCAGTATCTCAAATAAAAAGGAAGCACGAGAAAGTTATCTCCTCCTTGAATGATCAGAAAGAATAAGACAATGTATAAAAGAGTTTAGAAAAACCTTAACTAGATTTTCGCATTAGATAGCAACTCGTCATCACATGCAAGCAGACAATATTGAGAAAGGGGCACAGAATCAAATTCCACAGGCAGCATCCAGACATCATATCTGCTTCCAACAGGTACAAAAGTAATCTCTTATTTTCTTCTGGGTTTTCCAACAATCATGTATTTATCTCACCAGTCCCAATAAACAGAACTAACTGCATGGATATGCACAGTGATTCCAATTCTCTCCTCTACCTTTTTCTGACAACCACTACTAGCTGCTGCTGCTTTTTAATTTCACCCTAAAAAAACCAAGTTAATCTTCTCACTGTATGCAAAGCCACCTGCTTTAAAAAAAACAATAAACAAACAAACAAAAAAACCAAACCAAGCAAAGTAATCTTCTTTTTCCCTCAATTCTGAAACGTGAGGCAGATTGGGAATGGTCTATAAAAAATATTATGGCAAGTCTTTTCTTGTGTATGCTGAGATTACAAAAGGTATGGAGAGTACCCACAGCATAGAACATGCAGTTATATGACAGAAACTTGAAGAAATAACACCTATTTTAAAACATACTTCAAGTCTAATTTAAGGTCTCAACGTGGAAAAAAAAAAAATCCAACATTAAGATGGCGTATGTTATCCTATGTGCTGTCTACACATAATGTGACAGCTTCTATTTACACAACTGCTGGTTTTTGCAGAAGAATCTTGTTCATTCAGTGTATGTCAGACCTGCCATGAAACTGATGCAGTTAAGTATCACTTATTCAATTAGTGATCTCTGCTGTTTATTGCCCAGTATCTGCATTATAAAGACAGTAACAATCTACCACATCCAGAATATCCCAAGCATCATGAACATTAAAGAAGTCAACCTGTACCTCCTGTAAAGAATGTATCTCAATAAAGATAAACAAAAGGGAACAACAAAAATAAAACCAGATTTACTGAATTCTGCTGAAGCCTGCTGACCTCAATGCTGAGTATTCAAAGCTCCCAGTGACTTCTCTTCAATTGCTTCGGCACACCAGAGTCCAGATTTCTAAACTGCCACACAGAAAATGGAAAAACTCACTATGAATAACAAGGAACCAAGGCAGGTTCTCCACTTCAGCAATCACCAACCTAACCAGAGAGGCCCATCTCTTTCTCCCCGAATATTTTTTTTCTAAAATTTTGAAGAATAGCTACATCCTATTAGGTAACACGAGTCAGAATAACTCCATGAACTGAGTCCCTCTCGTGTATGTCTTCTCTGCCTCGTCTTTAGAATTTAGTTATTTCTTCTGGCACTGGTAAGGTTTTTGGTTTTTTTTAAGGGAGAAAAAAGAAGGGATGAACAAAAAAGCCTATTCAGTCATGATACGCCACTACCTTCTCACAGCTACATTTACATGTCAGCAGTAGAGTCTGCACCCCAAACCTTTACACACAGCTATGCTGACTTTAGCATCTCTTCTCAGACAACATATAATTACACTGGCAGAAGTCCGTTAATCCAGGAGGGAATTGATCTGTAAAACTGTATAATTAGCTTCGACAGAACAGGGACATCGATACAGGAACGTCAAATGAGAAAGGGTTGCGAACTCCAACATTCGCTCTGTAGCTTCCCTGTTTTAGGAGGAGAAAGCTCCTTCGCCCTAGCAACACTGGGGTCACAAACACACAGCATAAATCCAAATTCAGCCAGACTCCTCCTTACTTCCAGAAGCCACTGCCTGCCTGGCAGTTGCCAGCACAGGACCTGCAGCTGCTGCAGGAGTGGCCTCTTCAGAGCATTCCCCTTAGGGATTACTCTGCTGCCAGTCTTCTGCTGGAAAAGCAACAGCCATTTATCCTGCCTACCTTTTGGCTGTAAACCATCAAAAGATAATTTAATGAAAAAAGACATTACTACCTGATAAATATATATCTGAAGTCAGGCTCTTCCTTTTCAAAATTGCAAAAATGTCGATATAGCAAAGATTACTTACATGCTTTACTGAAAGGAAATACCATACAAAAAACACAGGTGTTTAGCAGCTTCTTCAGAATAACGAAAGTTTTGTAGCAGTGATTAGTTTGTCTTTTTAGAAGATCAATCAGTATTGGCTTTTTTGAATTTCTTATGAAAGAAAAAATTAATTGAGATCATTTAGAAAGCCAGCCAACAAGTGAAATAAACCTTTAACTGTATTGAAACATAACAAATACTAAGGATCAGCTCAAATAATAATTTTTAATATTCATAAACTAGGATTGATTGTGAAAGCTGCGTACTATAAAGACACTTTCAGGACTCTCATATCTCAAAACCTACGAAGCATAACAAGCAAATAAAAGAAAGCAACAGCAACTAAGCACATGGGTTTGTAACAGCAACAACAACAAACCAGTAGCATCAGCATCAAATTGTTTGATACCAACAAAGATTTTGGCCAGGGCTGAAGGTGATAAGGTAACAGAGCTTCTTGAAAAAAAATCAATATCTGAAACCAAAGAGGATCATTGAATTACAAAAACTGACCCTTTTTTTTGCCACTCAATTTTTAATGAGCAAAATGTTCATTGCACAAGTTAGAAATGCTGCCAATGCCTTTTAAGTGGGGTTTGCTGGTGATTAATGGTATATTCCTCTAAAATCAAGATAAGAAACAACACAATGAAAAATCATTGGTCCAAAAGGAATAACAAGAACCAAGCTGTTCATCAAATACCCTTCTTTGAAGTCCTATAGGTTAAACATTTGGGAAAAAAAAAACCACCAAAAAACAAACCAAAAAACCAATGCACGAACCCACTCAAGAAACCAAAAAGCAAATCAAGTAATTTTAAGAGTATACCAGGAGAATTTAAGAGTGTGTTTATATACTACCAAATCCAGTTTCTTGTCCTACATCTTTAAGAAGTTACAAGAAAAGACCGTAATTCAAGATCTTTGCTTATATTTCCTAATTAACATACATGCTTTGGCAGCTTTGTAAATTGGCTTCACTTCAGCAAAATATTAACCATATGCCTGGAACCAAGAACATTTTATACCTTCTTGAAGTCAACTGGAATTAGAAACATGCATATACGTTAAAAATGAAACATATGCTCTAGTGATATGCCCAAACTGAGTCTTGGTGCTAAAAGGTCTTAAATAATTCATGTTTGAAACCATTTTGAAATTCTTTGGTGAAAGGCAATATGTCAAGAAAAATACTGGCTTTATCCTAATTTCAGCCACTAAGACTTCGGAATATACACATATTTTTTAAACTAGAGGATAGAACAAACACCTTATCACTTGCCCCTGTTCTGCAAAAGGGTAACCTCACACATTTGACCATAATACCAAGGCCTAATACTGAAATAAACAAATTCTCTTCACGCTCTCAGCTGTTGGATAAACGACATATTTCCTCATTCTGCAGAGGAGATGCAAAAACTAATGAGCTCACCAGGCACATCACTCATTTGATAAGCTTAAGACACTTGCACATGTATCAGCTGTTTTGTATTTATTTTTTATCTTGATAGAAACATACATAAACACACGCATATTTATATTTTTACATACATATTTTATATATACACACATATCTTGCTCTGGTGACTCCTGCCAGCGAACAGGAATTCAGAGAGCCATGCTTCCCCGGAGACCATTTGCCTGGCACTTGAGGGAGCACCTCCAGCCGGGTCAGGAACAAGCTGCACAGTTACGGGGTTGTATTTTTCACCACGCCGGTGACCCGCTACAGCCGCTGCATACAGATCTTGTGATATTAAAGATGGATCCTGCTCGCCCCGTAGCAGCCGCCACGGCCCCCCCACCTG
>NW_009260410.1:6634212-6671223 GCF_000687185.1 Egretta garzetta
CGCCGGGGTGGCCCGCGCGCCCCCCGGCCGGCCGTCTGGCCGAGGGGAGGGAGAGCCGGGCTGTGAGGGGAGGGAGGGAGAGCCGGGCCGTGAGGGGAGGGCTCAGGGCCTGCCGGTGCTGCCGCGCTGCACTGAGCTATCGAGGCAATCGGACCGCGTCGCGTTCGCTTTCTTTCAGCCCTCCGAACTGGCAGCAATTAAAGCAATTTTAACACTTGTTGCCGAGACTATTAAAGCGCATTTGGCAACCCCTGTGCAGCATGTCACGTTATGGCACAGACATTTAAGATCACCTGTGTCAACTCAAAAATCACCTTCACTCAGGCGCTGGTAAGTGGCAGTGATGGTGGCAATCATCATAACTGTATTAGTGGCATCATTCATAGGCTTTCATTCTACACACAGGCATAGCTTTGCCCTATTTACATGTTTATTCACATTAACGGTCCTGATACCAAATCACAGAATGGCAAGGGTTGGAAGGGACCTTGGGAAATCATCTAGTCCAACCCCCCTGCTAAAGAAGGTTCACCCAGAGCAGGTTGCACAGGACATCGTCCAGGCGGGCCTTGAATACCTCCAGAGAAGGAGACTCCACAACCCCCCCAGGCAGCCTGTTCCAGTGCTCTGTCACCCTCAAAGTAAAGAACTGTTTCCTCATATTCAGCTGAAACCTCTTATGTTTCAGTTTGTGCCCATTGCCCAATACCCATTATCAGAGGTAAAATTGGAATGCATATATAGGCACCGCCTAGCGCGGGATCAAGAAAAAATTACTGAAGTTGTTCACAGCAGGTAAGAATGCTACACCTGAGCAAAGGCAGCACATCTGGACAAATCAAGCTCACCCAACAGCACGCAGCCATCTACATGGTTGAGAGCTAAACATATACTAGGACCACCTCACAGTGAATTTCACACTAGTGGTGATGAGTGTGCCTGTGCCATGATTTCAGTGAGGCAAACATCTCATTCACTGTAAGGACTTTCAGGACTGTATGGTACTACATTTTCAATGTATGTTTGAGTAGCGAATATACATTTCTTTGAAAAGTATAAACCCACTTTATTTGCCTTTGAAGAAAATAAAGATTAACCAAATAAAAAGCTTTATTTTAGATATAATGATGTATTAAGCCAAAGTCTGTAGTTTTCGGTTCTCAGAAAATTTCTTCAATTCAGTGGAAAAAAGAGGGGACTAGAGTTACAAACTATTAGAGAAGTGGAAATTTTCCCATACTGAAAGGAGGAACTGCCAGGTTACAGTGCATGTTTTCAACAGTTCTTTTATAAAATCTAAAGAAGATATATTTTTCCTTATGATTTAGTATCATTCTATACAGTACAATGTAATTAATTCATTGCCATTAGCAATGACTTAGAATAGATTTGGGATTGGCATAGAAAATACAATTTACTTTTACTGCAGTTGCTTATAGTTTGTTGGCACCTTTTAGGACTGCCGAAGAACGGACTGACTTCACCCACTTGAGCATTATGAACGATCACTGCCTGTGGAGTAATGCTGCAGTGGGGAACATACATCCTTCTCAGCGGGTACTCTTCAATACTCTTCTTTAGAATAGTTTGAGTATGTCAGTCTCCCTTTTCCTCATCAGCACCACAAAGACCCATGCCATGAAAACTTTATTTCATTTGATGGGACCTTTCTTTTAAGTAAGCAAAAGAATGGCAAGGGTTGGAAGGGACCTTGGGATATCATCTAGTCCAACCACCCTGCTAAAGCAGGTTCACCTAGAGCATGCTACACAGGACATTGTCCAGGTGGGCCCTGAAACCCATCTCCAGAGAAGGAGACTCCACAACCCCCCTGAGCAGCCTGTTCCAATGCTCTGTCACCCTCAAAGTAAAGAATTTTTTCCTCAGATTCAACTGAAACCTCTTCTGCTTCAGTTTGTGCCCATTGCCCCTTGTCCTGTTGCTGGGCACCACTGAGAAGAGTCTGGCTCCGTCCTCGTGACATCTGCACTTGAGATATTTGTATGTGTTGATGAGGTCCCCTCTCAATCTTCTTCAGGCTGAACAAGCCCAACTCTCCCAGCCTTTCCTCATAGGGGAGATGCTCCAGTCCCCTTATCATCCTTGTTGCTCTCCTCTGAATTCTCTCTAGCACAAACCCCAGACAAATAAAACAGTAATTTTCTTGATGTGGAACTCTACTCCAGCAGCTCACAAGGAAGAGAAATTCTCTCTTTTGTTTACAAAACATCTGTTCAGTGCGTACTTGCCTGCTTAGATCCCCTCACCCAGCATCCTATTTCAACCTTTAGACAAAGGGCACCACAAAGAACAAGAGGCTGCTTCTTCACAGCCTCTGTTAAGAGTTGAACTCATTTTTGAATCCCTGCAACATTGTGTGTTCTCATGTGGAAGAAAGGGATCTACAGAAGGCTAGCTAATGCTTTGAGCAATTTTCTTCCTTTGTGAATGAATCTAACTGATGAATGAGTATGTGGTATTGAGAAAGTGTGGATCACATATATGTTCATTTCCAAATGTTTGTAGACTTGGGCTTTTAGAAAGAGTACGTTTATTTGGAGAGGAATAGTTGAACCAGCTTGGCAGCAGTAACATTTTAAATTGATGTTGATGATGCGAATATGCACAATTATTAATTTATAAAGTTCTAAAACAAACCTGTTAAATGTGTGATAAAAGTATTATTGAAAATGGGTCCAAAAGGGGAATAACGTGTGGTGAGTTCGTACTGCATTTAGAGAAATTACTGAGAAGGGATTAAAGTACACAATAACACCCATTTCAGAAAAAAAAAAAAATCATCATCAGGATTATGCTTTTTTAACAAAATTTCCTTTGAAAAAGAGATGAAAGCTGATAAGTAATTTATTTAAGCTACCTGAGTATTCACTTGAGGAAGTATGTCCAGTAGTAACTCCTGCTCACACACTTTTCAAACATAAACAAATTACAACCATTGTCATCAACCACTGAAGGGATATAAATATGGCACCTGGTATTTTGTCAGGGACTGAAAAGCATATGCACAAATGACACAGAAATGTAAATTTAAATAGATTCTGCAAAACTGATAAACAATAACAGACATGGTCCACATGTGAAGTTGTAAAGACTAGTAATATGGTATTTTATTGTATTTTCTTTTTTCCTTCTCACATTTGGAAGGTCTGTATTGTGCATTTGTCCTGCAAGCTTAGTCTTAGCACATCCTGTGTGTCTGTCAAGAGAAGTAATGATTCAGCACCAAAATTTTAGAAGGTTTATCAGAAAGATGCTGTAAAACAGATCGTGAAATACCTTGTGAGAAGACAGGCTGGTGACAGCACTAACCCTAATTCTTTATGTATATGAGACAGTATATTGATGAAGTGTTCATAAAAATACTTTAAAAAAAGACAGTCTTTTCAGTTTTTCACTGTGTTCTGAAAATTACTTGAATTGGCAATTAAAAAATATATTAATGTACTAATATGTAATAAAGTATTAATGTATTAGTAATTAATTTACAAACTCACTAATGATAAAAGCATACAATAAAATATCATCCATGTATGCAAAGAGTCAGAAACCTAGACAATGCAAAGCAGCGTAATTCAAGTGGAAGCAATGGAGTTGTGTTCATGTAGGTAACCTTAAGACATGGACTATCGTTTTGTTTAAGGTGGTTATGGCATAAGATAGGAATTTGAAAAGCCACTCTGTTGCCTTGTTGCTGTAATGACACAGCTGTTGTCACTAATTTCTCAACAGTGCATTAATTTGGAATTGCTAAACAGATGTAGTAATCACTGTGCTCATAAGTAACTGAAGGTATCTTATTTAACAAAAACCAGGCCTGTGTTGGCTGCAGCGTGTATTGAACAAATGGCAAGAGTCGTGTTTTGACTGCTGCTGTGATGTTTCTTACACACATTAGGTGATGTGCATGTGATAGCTAGCAGGTGATAGCTACTGTGAGGTCACTGGAAGCTGTTAATTAAAACACAAATACCAGGTTTTCATCTTTTCAGTGTCCTTTTTTATTATTTTCTTTACATTAACAAATTCTCTACTAGCAATCCAGGGAAGTCAGTAGTTCAGAGTTTTTCTAAAGGGTTCACAAGCACCACTATTTACTTCTGAGTAAGTGTTCTAGCAATGTAAAATAAACATGTATGCCTTTACTGTGTCACAAAATATTTACTGTCACCCCACTCACAAAGATGAATATGACTGTTAATCAGAAACAATGTAATACTAATATAAAATTAGTCTAATAATACAACAAGAAAAGAAACACCAACCTCTCTAGGGATTTTCCTAACTAAAGGACAAGAATTCACCATTTTCTAAAGTGATGTGGCAGCTATAAAATCTGAAATATTTATTTTTGGTATACAAAATTTTTTGAAGGAGAACAGTTTTCTGGTGACAGAATACAGTTTGTGACTAGATCCGCTTTCTTGTTTGTGATTACAAAGTTATTTGACTCAAGGTTAATATGTGCTGCTTTAACTGAGAATGTAAAAGTTCTGTAAATGTGAGTAGATAACTGTGGATTACAAACATATATACTATGAAATATTTTCAGGTGAATTAAATGCGTTTTAAAAAATACGCCTAGAATAAAAAAACCAAATGCACCAGAATTCCTGTTAAGAGGTATTTTATTCCAAAATTCTAAATATCAACTCAATACTTACATTTTTTTCAGTTTATCCAATCATAATATTTTGAAATTGTATACATATATAGAAAAATACAACCTAATAAAATCAAATTTGAATTAGGATGAAAAGAATTACTTGAAAAGAAAACCATAGCTTAATAGCTATATATTTGATATAGGTAGAAAATTACTGTGCCACAATACCCACTTTTTTGCAAGATTTATAATTTAATAAAAATAAGGTGTCTTCAAATGTATATTGCTCTCCTTAAATATACCAAAGACCTTTGAAACAAGTTCATAGTTACTGAAAATATTCCCATTTATGTTATAAGTATTTATTACATGATTAATAAACCCAAAATGCAGCACTCCCATTAGTATGTTAGTTTTCTGCTTGTGCAAACAACGCTCTACTGATTTAATGCACGAGCAAAACCAAAAAAGGCAAAAAAATTCTATTATGAAGAAATAAAATGTTACACTTCCAACGTATTTGTATTCCTTCACGGACTAGAAAGGGCCACCTAAACCTGTAAAAGTTTTCTGAAGATTCAAATGCTACATTAAATCTTCAGTTACTTTGCAAAAGCCAAGGGTCAAATTATTCAAACTTAATGCAGAATATCTGGAGAAGGTAACTGCATGGAAGTTTAGATTTCCTGTGTTATATAAAAATTCTATACACTGGAAAAAAGTAGACTGAAATACTAAATACCATAATCACATGAAACAGTAGTAGCACTACAGCCTCAAACCCATTATTGTATAGTCACTAGTCAATTTTTCCACAGTGGACTTAAAGAATATTGTACCAAGTCTCAATAACTCAAGAGTTAGTAATGGATACACTTTAGAATATATATTATGTTTCACCCAATGTGGGTGATCAAAAACTTTCTATACCATTCATTTATCACCTCAATTTAACATACTGGTTTTGTTAATGTCCTTAAAAACATTGACCACCGCAAGTCAGCAAATGCTACATCCCTTCTTAGGTAAACAAAAATAAACAGACGACTTGGCAGTGAACTAGATCTGATCATGTTATATTGCACTTGGGAATTAGAAGCTAGATTCAGTACCAAAGAGTTCAGATCCCACTCAAGTCAATGACAGTTATTAGAGCTCAGCATATAATCATGATCCAAACTGTGGGATTTGTTTGTGATAGGAGGCCACTGCCAACAGAGAACTAATGGGTTCTTCCCATCTCAGAAATAGACAAACAAAATCTCATCTCTTTGCTGTAAGGCTCATCCATGGTCTGCCACCACCTTTTTATTTTTTTTTTTATTTCCATTTTCTTTTTATAAAAATCCTGGGCTTTTTTTCTCATTAACAGCAGTTCAATGCCAGCAGCATTGAACACAAAGGGTCACATTCAAAGCCAGTTGCAATGAATGTCAGGTTTTCTGTGACTTCACTAGACTGTGGAATAGGTCTTAATCTGAACCAAAGCCAGAAAAAGACTAGATTTTCACCAGGGTACTGCTGCTCTGTGACTATTTGTGAGGGTGTAAGAACAAACACTACAGGGCCTATGCCAGGGTAACCAACAGCAAACCCAAACGTTGCAAAAATTAAGTGCAATGTGAGTCCTTCAAATCACCAAGAACATGCTGATTATAGCTGAAATATTTTCAAAATACCCACGAGGGTTTACCCCAAGACTGTTTAAGCATGGACACAAGTTTAGAAACAACTAAATATTAAAATGCTCTGCTTGAAATAAATGTTTTATACTGAAAGAGCATACATCACAAACTTCAAGAAAGTTTCCACAAACAGTATGTGAATCAAAGATCAACATGTAAATCAAAATTTAAAACAGAAAAATGGGACAAAATAAAATTATAAACTTGATACTGATATATGCAAACATTTCCTCAGAGATTTCAACTTACGTTGACAATGTATCCCATATTTGACTTTGCAGTCATGCTTAAACAAAAGCTATCTCCACAATTTGGTAGTTTCTTGAAAGAAATGTAAGCCTATAAATTAGGTTCCTTGCTTTACATTTTCCATATATTGTCAAATATAGTAATAGATAATATGCATTTTGTAATATAAATCACTTTTTAATACTGATCGTGAGTTGCTGCAATAATTGCAAACTGGAGTACTTACAGAATTTCATATTTCATTATAAAAGATATAGCTCTTTTAAAATGTTTTCATTTTCTAAATAATTACATAGCTGTTGGTTTTATATTCATAAAAATATGTTTCTGAAACATAACTCTCAAGAGAGAACAAATTCTCTGTTACTGTACTTGTATTTTTTTAATGCTTGCAGTATGCATCTTATGCACATCAACTTTGACTCAAGGGCATTCATTCCATTCCAAAATACATTTTTTAAAGTTTCTTTGAAAGTTTTAACATCATTGTAATACTTTCTATAAGAATACATCAATACCTGTAAGTCAGTATGAAATTTATACTGACACAAGTACCCATATAGTCTGTAATCTTACTGCTGAACCTAGAATGTGGTATCCTGCACCCCCATTCAGGAAAACATTCTGTTCAGAATCTTCCTGAAGCACAAATGTTACTTTAAACTGAATTTGGGGTGTTATATCTGTGTTCACTAAGTAACCTGTATACTCTACTTACTACTGGGTTTTTTTAACCAAGCTGGGAATTAGTGGACATGGGAGAAGAAACTATTTTCTTTTATTCTCCAGTAGAATTCAAGAAAAGAAAAATCACTTAAATAAGTCTTATTTTATGTAACTTCAATAAATGGAAGAAACTTCCCATAGCTACAGTAGTTGTACCAATAAAATGTACCTTTTTATCCTGAAAAAAAATCAGAAAAATGAGAATTTCCAGTTGCCACAGTAAAATTAAAATGCAGTTATCACTGACATTAACAATGCTACTGTATCTCTTCCATGTGAACTGAAGAGACCTTGATTGTGTTTGAATTTTTTTTTTATTTTCATCTCCTTACAATGCCTAGACATGCAAGTAGTCTAATAAATTTCAAGTCAACATGATGTGTACATGTAATGAAAGCACACATGTAAGAATTAGAGCTATAATCCGTCTGACAGTCTCTTAAACCTCTTAACCTACTAAGATTAAGTCTGGGTAAAAACAATCTCCTTGCATCTAGATAATCAGCTGACAAAGTGTGTGAACCAGAAGCCTGTTTAAGTAACTGAAATTGTGTTTTATAAAAGTCATGTTTTAAGGCCAGGATCAAAGCCTAATTCCTGATTCTTTTCTATATTACTAATAACAATATTAGAAGTAAAGACAAAAATAAAGTGTTGACCACACTGAAGACCTTGAAAATTCAATGAAAGCAGAATTATGCCCTATCCCTTCTCATATAAGCCTACTATATCTAAACAAATTGCCTAAACCAAAAACATGTAAACAGATAAATATGCAAGCCTATATCTGATATACATACTGCCCCCCGCCCCAACTTTGTGCTGGCTCTCTTAATGACTCAAATGCCATCACGGTTCATTGAGTAAGGATGGACTTAACAACGAAAGCCATTTGTGGATCTACAGTTGTGGAAAGGATGCAGAATGAAAATTGAATCAAACTGTTCATTTCAGATAATTCTGGGTTTATTGGGCACTGCAGTATTTATGGGGGAGATACAGTTTTGAACAAAAACCCCAAAATACAAAACCCAACCCAAATAAAACTAGAGTTTTTATCCTTTTAAGAACTTGTCTACATAGAAATCTCACTGGTGTAATTGCAGTAGAAGTCTTCCTTTCTGTATGTGACTGCATACAGGGAGTTTATAATGTAATTTATTCCCTTTATGGAATAAAAAAATCTCATATAAGGCACCTTTGTAACAGTTTAAGTATGTCCACTCTTAAGATTTGCGCAACAGTTACACGTGGTTGCAAGCCAAAGTACCTCCTAATTTGCAGTTACATGTCTACTGAAACGCATATAGACAATGTTCTCTCCCAAGTATAAGCTTCACTTTACCACACCAATGTGGAGGGAAATAAGCTAAGGATTATGTAAACCCATGGCTTTAAACCACTGAACTTTTGGTATGTTTAAAAAACAACAATGAAACAAAATATTTAGTGTCTTTTCTGGTAATGAAATGTATTGAACATAATGAAATGCATCCTGCAATGAAATGTCTTTTGCGCAATGAAACATACAATGAATGAATGAAATGAAACAAGCCAAATCAACGTTCTTTTTTCAAACCCTTTTGCATTGCCAGCTATACTCCGCTTCATTTGGCAAGCTCACTGTTCTCTTAGGGCAGGTGGCAAGGCAGGCATGAATGTGGCTAAAGTACTGATGTAATCTAGATATGTTTGGCTGGCAGATAGTCTTAGTTTAAACTGTCCCTATATTACTCCACCCTGCACTTGGACATGGTCAACCACAGAATGCGAGAATTAACAACAGCTTCCATACAGTGCATCAGGTAGCCTGTCACAAAGTATTCCCTCCTTTGTTTTGCCAGAAACTGAAATTCAACCTGAGTAATATACAGACTTCACTTCAAACCCTGTGCAAGTTTGATTTATGTACGTAAAGGCTATGGATTTTCTCATCAGACATGATGTTGGGCTATGGCTGCCAACAGACTTGTGTCTGGCAGTACCTGAATGGGTCCACACTGCCAAGAAATCTGTGGAACACCTGGATCCTGTTCCATGGAAATACACAGCAAAGTCTTTGGATCTTGCCCTGAATCTTTTCACTAGGTCCCATAGAAAGTACATCATCCCCAGCTTTCTACCGCTCACTTCCATTTCTGTAGGCTCAATTCCTACAGTGAGATACCTAGGACCTGGAGAACAGTATTTGTAAAATCTAGAGAGAAACCACAAGACAAATGACTGAGCAGGAAGGGGAACAGGCATGCAGAATAGGTATCAGATGTGAATGATTCCACAGCATAATCTCTTTCATATTTTTTGAGCAAGAGGAAAATCAGCAGAATTAATGGATCAAAGAATATTCTTCAGTTTTGTAAAACAAGCTATGTTCCTTTTTTTTTGTGCAACTAGTTTTCAAGAACTCTGAAATGAAATGTAGTGTACTCCAACAAAAATCAATCAAAACTAAACGTGTAATCCAGCAAGTATCTATGGAAGCTGTTGGCTTCAAGAGCAAACACAGAATCTGTGTAACAATTAATGTAAAGTCAGTCCGTGAATCAAAAAAGGTGTCTCCTACATCCCGATACGCAAAATCATAGCACTACATATTGCTTAATTTTTTCACACGCAAATCAGTGCAGATGTGTTAGTCACATGTATGAACGTAATTAATACAAAAAGGAGGATTTAAATATATTGCTCTTATTTTGTACATGCTGATACCTTCCGAGACCAGCACCTTTGCAGTCATTAAGTGTTTTTTCCGTAAGGGGGAAACCAATATTCGTAACCACGATGTAGGCATTTTAAAATTTCAGAATGTCTTACAGATAAAACTCTGCTTAAGCTTCTGATGTTCCTTCCCCATTCTCATGCGGTTGCAGTTGTTCTCTTTCTTGTTCTTCCTGAGGTGGTCTCACACGTTTGAAAAAGCCCATCTGTGATTCAGAGAACAATAAAGAAATTGCGTTGTGATTTTCAAAACATACACACATCCTTTCTCTCCCCTTCTTGATCAGATCTTAACCGATGAGTTATTTGATTTTTTCCCCTCCTACTCTCTTTTTCATTGTTTTTGATCACCAAAGCCAATAAATATCAGCTAAAAAATTAAACTAATTCAGCACAATCACAGATATCCTTTTTTATTCAATTTCTTCCTGACAAAGATGAGAAGTTTTTACAGTTATCCAAAAACTTAACTGATTCAGATGATTAGGGGACCAAGGTATTTCTGCAAGCTGCTGGTACTGTTTGAAGTAATACATCACTAATAGGGAAAAGAAAACAATGCAAAATCCCAAATACAGTACTTACCCTGTACATAACAAACACTAGGACAGCCAAGAGCAATAATCCTGCTAGGACTGCCAAAATTATAACCCACACTGGCACAGGCATAGGCTGTGGTTGAATGCCCCATGTAATATTTGTAGTAACCTAATAGAAAAACACAATAAATCACACTTTGCACAGCAGTGACACGCTGAGTTCATTCATGCAGTTCAAGCCTTTATATATCTTTTACTCCACAGTGTTTAATCTTAATCCAGAATAAATTACTTTTTCTCTCCAATGCAAGTAAACAGCTATAGATTAATTGTGACATAAAGGCTTCACTGACCCAAATTTAATAGGATTTTAAAATTAAATAAAAACAGCGCTTTGGGAGTTTGGTGGGGTTTTTTTGTCTTGTTGGTTTTGGGTTTTTGCCATCAATCATACCATGGCAACATATATTCTGTAATGCTTGATGATTTTCAGAAATCCAGAAATTTGGGGAATTAGAGAAAAATAATTCAGAGCTTTTCCTTTTTTTCTTAAAAGGCAGTATTCCTTGAAACAAAAATCAACTCCACAAGGTTTAGGAGAGAAAAACCAGTTAATAATAGGCATTAGAAACCATACTGAAAAATAAATCAGTCACAATCCTTTTCAACCCCTTTCTTAAGATCTTTTATACCATAGTGCCTACCAAAACCTTTCAATTTGGCAGCCCAAATAAATGGCCTGTATCTTCCTTTCTGTTTGTACCCCGTCTCCTTTCTCTTTGAAACCCTCTAGGGCACAGATGGTCTTTTTGTTCCACATTCACATAGTACTTCATATAATATAATAAAGGTTCATTATTCAAGCTCTACTACAGTAGCACTACTAAAGTAGAAGACAATTTTAATGTAATTCTTTAACAACAATGGCATTAACGAGAACATTAGGACTATTCACTGTCATTTTTTAAATTTTCAGTTTAGTCTTTAAAGCTACAAGTATTGTTAACGCTAGTTTTAGGACAAAAATTTTTGTTTTACCCTCAATTGTATGTGTATAACTGAAATTAATATATGAACTAAATATTTGATAAAATTACAATTATACCAAGCCACAAAAAAAGCTACTCAACAATCATTGGTTTTATATTAATTTCAAAGTAATTATGTATGGTATCTCAAGCTGGATGTAAATTACTTACTACTGTAGAATTGTGGATATCTTCAAAGGAAAGGTTCTTATAAGGGAACTCTATTACACTGAAAGAAGCAGATGATTTGAGAGAATAGGAGTGATTCTGATTTTCTTTCTGTGTAAGAAAAAACAAAATTAGTATTGCATGTGGATACAAAAATCATTTCAGAAGCAGGGACAGAATATTCACAGTTACTCACATTCATGAAAGTTTGGGTCCAAAGGCGTGATTTTAAATACAATATCGCACTCTTTCCCCTTTCCAGGTGGCCAACTTGACAGACTATCTTTAAACAATCAGCATTTCCACAGCCCTGCATATAAAAATAGGAATGATATTCCAAATATGAAAATATTTGAAAAGTCGTTAACGGCATTACTTTATTCATACACATCCTTTATTTTCCTCTTCTCCTGGCAAAGCACCATAAATGGTTCAAATATATTAAATAACCCCCAATATTGAATAATTACTTATAGTGAGTGTCCCATAAGTTTGCACTCAGAAAAATATTATGTGAGCCACTTGGATCCCAAAGGTGAAGCAGCTGGCAGTAGCCTTAAGGTATGTCCTTTATGTACATACATCGGAAAAAAATGACAGGGGTGGGGTGGGGTATGGGGCAGTTTCTGGTCAATTCGCATTACCGTTCTCCACATGTTTTTTGATAGCAAAACTCATGCCAATTAACTGCACTTAGTGCCAACAAAATACACTTTGTTGCATTCAATGGAAGTCTTCAAACTTGACTGACTCACCTAATCTATAAGTCGTACTTAGGACTACAGAAGTTCAACTGGCCTTTCTCAACCACATTTCCATTAAAATCCATCAGATAACATTGATGCTAAACCATCAGTATTTCAAGAAGGAAGCAGAGCAAAACAAGGCTTCATTTTATAATTGTAATTTTAACTGTACTATAAATAAAAGCACTACAGTGTAGGTATATCTGCCAGTGTAAGTACAACTCAATAAAATTATTATGAATACTTGGGAAAATCTGGTGAAAAATGAGCTCTTCAAAAAATGAAAACAAAAGGCCTTCAGAACTGCATTTATAAGATACTGAAGAATATTTTAGCTTATATCTAAAAAAATAAAGTAACTTTTCTCACCATAAAATAAGAAATTAATTCCTATTTCCACTTTCTTTGCTCTGCCCTTTTTTTGTCTTCTCCAAAGCCTAACTATTTCTGGAATCAGGGTTTTACTGCCTTAGTCCCACTGGTCCTATCTTACCTCCCAAGCATTTCTCTCAGCTGCCTGCCTGTCCTGCCTTGCCCAAAGCAGGCATAGGTTCATTTCTGGCAGTGCAGTTACAAAGACAGTGATACAGTAACGTATGTACTTCATATTACAGATTATTGACAATCTTGTTTAGAAGGGCAGGTCCTCCATGTGTCTGACTGCAGAATGTCTGCTGCTTAGCTAGGAAACACGTATTGTGAAATGAACTGTAATTTGTAGCAAAGATGACTGCAGCACTCACCCACTTCCTCTCAGTTACCCTATTTTACCAGCTGTCCTCCTATGAAGTACTGATTTTCAAATTCAGAGAATAGCACAATATAGAAGACTGACACTGAATGAACTGCCCAACTTGACCTTTGTTTTTAAGGACTTACAACAGCACAAAACTGTAGGCATATGCTTCACGAGCTGACTACCCTGAGGGAAACTGATACACATCGGAAAAAAACCCAAACCAACCAATCAAAACCACTCTAGAGCATATGACTTTTTTGTCTATTACCCATTTAAATACAGAACATGGATTTTCTGAAATGATTCTTCATCTCACGGAGCTTTCATCTTCAGTGTAAGAAAACTGAAAATATTATCAACATATCAATCCTGAGACCTTACCAATGTATGCACATCTCCTTCAATGGCAGTTATATCCCTTCGACTGATACGATGATCACGATTATCTTCTCTGCTAAGTGTTTCATTCTTATCATCATCTTTAGAAGCAGAAATCTAGGAAACCCAAATAATAAGTAATTCTTACATTTAAATATGTGCAGACTTCAAAGCTAAGGTCAAGAAAATATATAACTAATAAGGTTTCTCTCTTTCTATCCTAGCTATTCTTCGGAACCTGGTTTTACCTACAGCTGTAATTAAAATGTTACTCCTGCCTTTTCTAGATCACTGATGCAAATTTCTACTAAGAACTAACACAGAGATCGAGCATCTTAATTCTTTAACTCAAACCTTTTTCATGAATAGGAAAAAAAATACTCTTATACTCCAAAAATAATTCAGTTTTGCAAGCTTTTATTAAAGGTTTTTCTTCAACATTTCACTTTTTAACTCTGAAAAAATAGCACTAGTATGGTGCTGGTATAGCACATACCACTCTACATGTGTACATGTGTCCAGACATGCACAAAAACCTTTTTAGGAGGGGCTTGAAAAAATATAGAGTGGGTTTAATAAATTATTTCAGTAATCCCTTAGAAATTCCCAATATAAAATTGCACATGTACATATGGGACTATGCAGAGCTATGCTACTTGTCCTCTACATAACAATTTTATATGAGAAAATTTTCAAGAGTTGTAAAAAATACATTATTACAAATGGTATAGCAAAAGCACTGGAAATTTGTATTTATATATTCGCTAAAGCTGCTTTCTGATTATCAAAGATATGTGAGTACTTTTTGTTGTTCTATACACTGAATATCTTCCCTTAGTCTTTTTATACATATGTTTGCTTAAATTCTTCTAGAACTAATATAGTGATTTTTACTACTCTCCACTCGCAATCAAACTTGCTGGTTTTCATCTGGTGTTTCTTTGTCTAGCCCAATCTAGGAAAAAGCAGTTTCTTCTGCTCTGTGCTCTGCAAACCGCATGTTTTGCTGGCAGTGACAGCATGCTTTTAAGCCCCACTTGAAACACCCCTATTGACCTCTGTGGCATTTGGATGAGGGCCTAGATAAATAAGCTAGTAATAGAAATAAAACCCAGAAAATTTACATAAACAGCCCAGAAGCATCTGGAATGTTTTTGTTCACAACCACATTCAATATAATTCCATTGCTTTGGACTTCGAATTCATAAAGTACAGTCTCAAGAAAAAAGCCAAAAAGAAACAAGACGAATTTATCTTTGGGTTGACTATCTATTATCTACCTTTTATTTCACCTGCTATATGCATTGATAAGTAATATCAAACAGTGCAGTTTTGTTCCTCAGCCACAGATGAAAACTTAGCTCAGTGTTAGGTATCCTCAGGGATTTGGGTATTTTGAGTATGCTTCCAAAACAAACAAACATACTTCATTCCACTCAAAAGGGAAGTCCTGCTTACCTTAATTTTCAGTGGATTGATTTCCATATCTGAAGTGCAGTTCATGGGACCATCAATTTCATACTGAACAATATACAGCAGCGTGTAGTTTTTGTATTTGTAAGGCCACTGCAGAGTCATCATCACCTTGCTGAATGCACTTGGACCATTGTTTCTCAGCTGATTATGAAAATAAAGTTAACAGATGTAAAAAAACCCAAAGCTGCCTTCTTTGTTAATGTGTATATAGCTGTTATTTTATATTTGAGCCATAAATGATACTGCTGCTACCCCTACCCCCAACCACTTATGGCAATAGAATCAACAACTTTACCTAAAAATTGTAGCTAAACTTCAGTCTCCCCACAGGCAAAACTTAAAATTACTTCTGTAATTTGATAAAAATTACTTTGAAAAAAAGTTAAATGGCACTAGGGCTTTTGCCCTAGTATTTTTTTCCTTGAAAAAAAAGGGGTTTTTTTGTAGTCTATTGCAAGAGTCACAGCCACTGTACATGTCTCAGCCAAGATACTCTGAGCAGATACATACACCCATTAAGTTTCATTAGATAAATGGTCTCTCAAGCTCTAAAACAACTTTAAACTATTCTTATTCATGCAGCTCTCTCAGTAAGTTTTGTTTAATTAATCTAGATTAAAGTTGTGATCATTCGTTTAAGGAAATTTTAAATACTTAAAATTTTTCAAGGCAAAAGACTTTACAATGATGACTCACAACCATTGGAATACAAATGAGGGTACTGAATAATTTACAGCCATGAGTAATTTTCTGAGTTCAAGTTACTTTGCATGTTTTATCTAGATTTCAAAGGGCTAGAAAATAAAATGTGTAATGATGCAAAAAAAATCAGCCTCTTCTATTTGGCCACTCGTATTACACTAATTGCAGGCATTCCAACCCTTCTTGCAGATACCAGTTTTTGAATAAGCATTAAAAAAAATAAAATCTTTGTTTCCATGCAAGAACAAAATGAAGAAAAAAATTATAATTTACTCCAAAGAAAATTTACACTGAAGGATTTCTTTTCATTTATCACAGAACTGTATAATTGAAATTAGTAGTAATTGCATACTTCATAGATATGCTGAACTAGAGGCCCAATATCGTCTTCTGTTTCTGGATTCTCCTTTGGCTGCCAATTTGCAATAGGAAGGAATATGTGATCAGGAGACGACACACTAAACAGCAGAGAAAACAAGTCGTTATTACAAAGTACGGAATGATAAACGTAAATTGTCTAGAACATCTGAAAAAAATCAACATACTTAAAATACAATCTCCAATTTCTCATCCTCTGTATATAAAAACAGAACAGAGGTTGAGTGGCTTGTATATTAAATGTTTTCTTCTCTACATGAAAAGATGAATGTTGTCTTTAGAAAAAAATTTTTTTCCTGTCCTAAACTTTGGATTCATCCTGCAACATCAAGTAAACCATTTATAGAATTAAGATACATACATGTCATCCAAAAGACACAAAGTGTGAAATACTTTGAAAATGAGAAATATTGACAATGTAGAGACTTATCAGTACAGTCATAAGAATCATGCAGCATGCTCTGAAAACAGTGAAGCTAGCAATAATGATTTCATCACACCCCCACCTCTCAGATACTAAAAATTAAATCACAAGAATGAATGTAGTAGAAATTTTTAAAAATTATGACTCGGGAATCTTCATTAACTGGCTAAGCAAGAGGACTGTATAGCTCTTAGGTGTGAAGTATAGATTTCTGGTAAGCAGAAGTAACAGGTAATGGAGTCATTACAATATTAATATGGTGCTTAAGACTGAAGAAGGTGAGGGCATTGCAAACTTAGCTTCAATAGGATTTTCAACTTTGGTTTTAGAAAAGGGTTCAAGGATTTTCGGATGAAAACCCACTCAGTTTGTGGAGAAGGAAAGTGACCTGGAGAATTGTGTGCAACTGGAAAAGTGAATGGTGATTTTTTTTTTTCATCTTGTAAAAGAACCTCTAGTAATAGAGGCACAACATTCCTTTTTGGAATTCATTGTGTAGTTATTTAGAATTACTTAAGATCTGATGGTCTAAATGGTGGCTATTTTCTTTATGATTAAAGATTCCCTAAGGCTTCCTGAAAACTTACTCAGACCTGAAAGAAAGTTCATTGAATATAAAGAAGCAAACATGCAAAACTCATTTTGGAAAGACATTTATTAAATAGTATCAATACTTACCCTCTAATTTCAACAGCTGCTAAAATAGCAAGGTCAGCCTGATAGAATTCTACTGGACTTACATTGTCATACAGGTTGGAACTGCAGAGAGAAAAAAAAAAAAGGTGATTCCTTAAATGAAATAAGTTAAGTATTTAGAAAAAAAAACAATGTATGTAACACCATAACATGACTCCTGAGCCACTGTAGGAAAGCATATTTACTGAAACTAAGGAGCAGATTCCAGCAAGTTCTCACTTAAATGCATGACAGTGCTGCCCTCAGCACAGTTTGGAGGTCCCTCAGCAGGGAGAAGTCAATGAAGGACACAAAGCTAATTCTGACTCTGTTCCTTAGCTACCGCATGGAAGAAAATTCAAATGCCAGCACTGTGGGATAATATGAACTATATAGCCAGCAGAGCCTTAAGTTCCACTTTAGGACATCTGTTTTGCTTAGGAACTTGTTGGCCTCAAACTAGTCCCAGGGCAAAAAAGTATGCTAGGGCTACTTTTACCTACCCCTCTTCACCATGTTTAAACCAGTAAATGAATACAGTTAACATCCGATTCCTACACTTCAGATAGACCAAGAGATGACAGATATTAAGGCATGTAGAGTTATACATAAAATTTCTTTGGACTTTCTTTGTAAATAGAAAGAAATGCAGAGAACTCCCCTAGACCCCTCAAAGTGAAGCTGGGAACAGAATCATGACCTCCTTAGACACATCTGATTATTCTGTCTACCTAACCAATTTACTTCAGAGATATCATCTTAAATTCTCTAATTATTCTTCACTGCTGCTGTAATCAAAACATATATGCAACAGTGTTTTCTTACCGACCTGTAAATAGCTCATTATTTCAGAGACTAGGGTTGTTCTTCTAGGAATTGTGCCAGCTTTGGAAATCTAGCTTTGTGAGTTTAAGACAACTAATGCGATCTTTAAAACCTCTTTAAGATAATACCTCGGTAATGCCTGTCACTATGAACTGTGATTACCATGTTCAGTTGCATCACTGTTCTTGTATTGAGAAGTCACGTAAGGAAATTCCTTCGTAAAAGGTGTAAAATGTTACAGGAACTTTCATCAGAAGAGAAGCATGACTTAAGCAACCTCACTGACTGTTTTTTCTCCCAGTGGAAGGTAGTTAGTGACTGCTGTTAGCCTAATGAAGATGCCTGACACCCCAGAGATGGTCACTTTCTGCAAAGAAGATCTGGAGTCACATGCCGCTGGCATAGTTTACAAGCTGATGGAGAAGAGGGGGAAAAATTGAACAGACAGCAGTGTGAGATCAAAGAGGCGTTTAATGCTGCCAAGGCCTTTGATCAGTATGGCAAACCTCTGTATCATTAAGATAGAATGGCAGGTTTAAGTTTATTTAACTCTTGTAGACGAAAAATGCGTATGTGGATGAGAATAATTTATTCACTACATTAAAAAAAATGAAAGCCTTAAATGGAAAAAAAAAAGCTTTTGGTTCACCATAGGGGAAAAAAAAGCAGCTGTATTTCTATGGTCCATTAAGCAATATAAAACTGTATTGGGTATAGAGATTCCTATTGATCACATCTCCAAATCTTGAATATAATCTCCAGTAGGTTTAAATTCAGATTTATATATCATATTTATATGAAAGCGCTGTGCTCATCTTATTATTAACAGGAAAACTACTGTTTTGTTCCATTTAATTTTTAGACTTATGCTGGCGACTGTAAAACACTTAAAACAGTTCACTGCATGTTGCTTCTCTTCTGCTCAGACTATCACATGCATTGCCTTTTCTGAAAGACTTACACTTCTCATCCATAAAATACATAAAATTTGAAATTCTGGCTTTACCTCAGAAGGAATTCAGAGTTCAAACATCCATTTTAAAACAGGGCTAGAAACCCAAAGACACAAGTAATTCTGTGGCACTACACAAGGAATCACAATAGTATGCAGGTACAAAAACACAATATTTCTCTTGAAACACTTTAAACGTTTTTGTTCCTCATTTTTAGTATTTCATTTGTGCCATGGACTGTCTAAAAGCTGTAAGCAAAAGAAACTGCATTCAAACAGAAAATTATGTTTTCTTACACTTTTCCTCTGTTTTAGAAAACATAATTCATTAAAAATATATGTTTATTTTTTAAAAAATTATGAAGCAAAGATCAGATAATTAGTCCAGAGTGAAACTAACTGCTTAGTTCACAGCCTAGGTACTTAGCATGTTATCTACCAGGTGAGGTACATACTCATCAATTTCCATACCTTCGGATTTGCAAGTCAAACTTCACAGAGGTATCCATTTCAGACTGCTGGTGCACACTGAAACGCAGGCCAGCTAGTAGCTTAGAAAAAAAATCACAGTGGTTCAGTGGAAACACAATAAAATACATGATAAAAGGTTCTTAACACTATTATGCTACAACAAAATCACTTGAGGCTTGTGGTCATAACACATGCAGAGAATTGGCAAATAAAACTTGTCCAGTTCACCAAGAATAGATGTGTACTGCGCTCTCTGTTGATTACAGCTGATGCATCACCACAAAATAGGAATTTAAGGTTTCAGCCATTTTTTCACATAACTGAGCCTTCCTATGTGTTGCAAAAAGTACTATAGTCTAAAGAACAGGCCACACTTCAGTGATTTTAAATTCAGTTCCCAAGGTTTGTTCTGAGTCAGTGCATGATAGTTGCTTCAACATCTGTACAGTTCAGCTTGATATCCTTTGAAAGACTTCGGAAATAGCATTTATTCATTTATACAAAATGTCTCTTGGAAGAAAAGCACCAAAGTATTTATAATTGTTACTCATTTTCACTTTATTTCCTCAGAAAATAAGACTTACTATGTCATGTCGTCTTAATATCTGCCAGGTCCCACTAATAGTTTTTTAATTCTTCCAATTTCAGATACATTAGGAGGAAGTGCAGAAGTCTCAACTAGACAAAACTCTCCCTCAAGCTTCACAAAATAGGCAGAAGAGAGAAGCACTATTAAGTTTCCACTAAGAGAAAGGTGTGTTACAAGCTAGCTCTTCATTATATACTAAAAGATACGTATCAGATAAATCTAAAGACAAACTCATGAGGGACCAGAGTTCATTAATTCCACTGTTTAATGAACTACTGCTTTTGAGCTGCATCATAAAACTTAGGAACACTCCTTTCAGCCTTTAATTTAGCTGAAAAGTTGAAACCCATTACCACTGAACTAACCAAACATGTGGGCAGCTAATGTCAAGACAGATCTAATCTTAAATTCCTGTGAGTAAACATCCTGCCCAAACACTACTGTGATTAATAAAAATAACAACAGCACTCCTGTTTGAGCTACCGGACATCTGTTGGACCAAGTCTTACCTTAGTTCCTGCTTTCATGGGATTTCCCAGGTCACAAACTACCATGCGAGTTTGATTCTCTATTTTAAATGCACATGACAGTCTTGCTAAAGCCTGCAATAAACGAGAAAGAAATCTTAAGGAATGTCATTCTTTACATCTGGACACCTGGATGAAAGTCTGGAGAAAAGTTCTAGATATGCTGTGTTAATTTCAATACAATGCCTCAGTCCTAACACAGTCAAGCACTAAAATTAAATAAAATCTGAGTATGAAAGTCTCCATGGAGACAAATATTTTTGAGATGAGATAAATGGTCTTCCCAAGGTTATAAAGAGAGACATTCAGTACTCCCATATTGGGTAGCACAGGATGACTTTTGTGACCTAAAACATTTCTCCACGTGATTCTTTAAAACTTATACGAAGAAACTTTGGCAATTGGGCAAACTCTCCATAGGAAAATAAAGATTGGATATATATAATAACATGAACACTTACTAGCTTACTCAAAAAAAGGAGCTATTAGATTTTGGATAAAGCCACATCACAAAGCTCTAGAGTAGCAGAGGCAAACTGGATAACCACACCAAGGCACGGTCCAACATATGTGAAGGATGTGGTATCAAAGCTGGAATCCTTTGATGTAGGGGGAAAAAAATTTTCCCCTTAACATTCTGCAGCTTTGATTGATTGATCATAGATTATATTGAATAAAAACAAGGATGAAAGAGATCTGAAAGTATCTTACTTATATATAGCTATAATGGGCTAAAACAAAATTTGGACTATGCCCATGCGTCTTCAAAGAAATAGAAGTTACACAGACATTTTATAATACAAGGGAAAGTCAGGAAATAAATTTTAATATTCTGTGTAGTCAGGATAACTGACACCCAAGACTTTCTACACACTTAGGTGGAAGAGAATAGTAATACCCAACATCAGTTTTTGCCTCAAAGGTGCCCAGCTCTTTACCTAGCACATGACATGATAAGTCTTAATTTAAATAAATTAACAAGGGCACTGTTCAAGTAAAAGACTTGTAGCAGATAAACCCCGTGTGTCAAGCTCCATCACACAGATGATTCTCCTTTGTTGCTAGCAGTAGGCTCTTAAACTGGAACCATCCAGCCAGATGTTATATAGCCTCGGGGCTTGGATGAACCGTATCATTTTTTCGGTGCTTTGCTTTCAAGATTGAAGCATAAAAAACACCACTAATGGACACTTTCCCACAGACTTCCACAGCAGCACCTGAAATAGGACTACTCAAAGAAGAAAGGTAGTTGGAATTTTACCTCATTGTTACGAACAACACCGATGAAATCTGCTTGGGGTGGAACAATGACAAAAAGTTCTGCTTCATAAGCTCCTTCCCCTTGATTCTGAGCAGTGACAATTAGCGTCAAGGGATTATCATCACCAATATAGATCTTCTTCTGATCACTACAAAAAAGTGTAAAAATGAGCTCTGCATTCAGGTTTTAAAGTGTACTGAACTGATTGAACTTACAGAAACAAGAGACATTCTGAGACTGCATAAAGACATTAGAGAATCTAGAGGCAAGTACCTATGCTTCAGGAATATCAGGAGACCTCTATACTATGTTTAAAACAAAAATGTGTCTATAATCACAAAAACTGACCAAATATTACATGCTGGTTTATAAGAATCTTTTTTTATAAAATTTACAATAAACCACAAAACCACCAACACCTTTCTTTAACAAAGAACAAAGAATTATGAACAGCTATATCACTGTGTACATTTTTAATTATATGCCAACTTAGGAGAGGTACAAGCATACTTTTAGAACAGAACTTGATGGAAGGCTCAACTATAGAATACAGCCAAGACTTCTGTAATACATTTGTTTCACGAGGTATTTTCATTTCACCAACTACAAGGAAACCTAACTACATAAATTGCATAAATTAGTGTGTTTGCACTACCTACATAATTGTGCATATGCTATAGCTCTGCACTAAGGGCATAAAAAAAACCAGATGACATTTACGAGTACAGATAATACACTAAGAATGGCTTTCAGGCATATGAAGCGCAAAAAGCCCAAACTCATGAAAGAATTAAAAGTTAAAACTTGTTTCTTTTTTCCAGTTTTAATAAAACATATTACCAATAC
The DNA here is from genome assembly GCF_000687185.1 of Egretta garzetta. NCBI lineage: Eukaryota > Metazoa > Chordata > Aves > Pelecaniformes > Ardeidae > Egretta > Egretta garzetta. The sequence goes on from NW_009260410.1 coordinate 6,656,939, forward strand.
CAACCATTTTTTTTTTTTTCACACTTGTGACAATAGAGCCCTACCACATACCTCGCTGGATAAAATCATGCCCGTTCACATCTTCATGTGTCTATCTAAATAACAGAACAGTGGTACAATTGCAGCCAACACTGGTTTATACTTGCTATGCATATCCAGCTTAGCAAATACAGAGATAACCACTGTGTACTTATAGTGGGGGTGAGGGAGTGTGCTCTCCCTGTATTACATGCTAAAGACATTAGGTTTCAAAGCAGAAAATGGGTTTCCTTAAAACAAATAAGCATGAGTTTAAACTGTGTACATTGAGGAGTACTACTTATTTCAATACATCCTTTTAACAGAAGTATTACAAGCTCTTTAAGTTTAGAATTCAAGTAGGGAAGTTACTTTCCCCTGTAGTATCTTTCTCATGCATTTACCTTTCTACTGAAACCTCCAGCTTTGGTTTGCAGATATTATCATCACCACAATCCAGCAGAATATGTGCCTATGCAAAAATCAAATACATATTGTTGTAATTCCCACATCTGTCCTAACATACATTTCCAATAATACTGTTTCACCACCAAATAAAAACTTTTTTAAACAGCTGGTTATGAGGTATCTTCATCTCATTAGTCTCAGAAGAGAACAAATGAATTTTTATATGGGGGACACTGTGCCTCACCCGGCCACACTGCAATTCTAGGACTGATGTCTACATATCTTAATCCTTTTTCCATACTTTGAATAATCTGTTCATCTTAAATTGCATCTCCACTACCCTCTTTACAAACAAGTGTAAAAAACTCTATGAAGGGCAGACATAGAAAAACTATGTTTATTACTTTAAAAGAACTACAGGAATAAACATAATATACATAGAACAGCATAGTGTGAGCAATGGATTAAACACTCCAATCCTTCAAGATTAACACCTTCAATACTGATCTAACTGCTTTTCTCCAGAAAACTTTATTACTATGCGTGAAAATGAAGTCCAGCACTAAGGAATAACATGTTAAAAACGAAATTTGACACAGAGAGAAGAGAAAAAGAGAAGATAAACATACAAGAACCACCAGTAATTCCATAATTCAAAGACTAGATGTATATTTTGGTACCTTAATTTTTCATAAATCCTAAAATGAACCCTAGTATTAAGTAAGTACTGAAAGCTGAAACCATGTTCTGGGTTCTGTCATCACAGACTATGTAAGAAGTATACCTGTCTGCTCATATTAGCAGGAGTGAACTGGTTGAGGATAGGGTGCAATCCTGTTGCATCTGCAGCTGTTCTGTAATCCAGACGGTATTCCATAAAAATAGTAATAGGAGTTAGTTTGTCTCTAAATTCAGATTCATCCTGAGGAAACCAAAGATTTGAATTACAATTAAAACACATGAAGAAAATACACAACAAAAATAGCTTTCAAAAGTCTCTATAGGCAACAGTCATCCCAAGAGCAATACAGAGCAGTATTTTTATTTTATTGTTCATGTTGTAGTAGGCAAGAAGAAGCCAAAACATTAAGACTTCTGAGCTCTTTTCAAACTCTTGTCAGAAAGCCTGTAGTGCAAACTTTGAAGATGGACAATTTTAGTAATAACATGCCTGCTTTACAAATGGAAAACTGGAGCATACAGAAGTATAAAGTCATTGAATGTAATAGCGAGGAGTCTGAAGGGCTATAAATGGCTATGCAATTCCAGTCTTTCCTGTCCAACAAAATTCAGAATGCTTCTAAGCTCCCTCATAGATATTCACCTTTGGATTTGTGATTTTTCCTTCCTAAAATTATTACTTTGCACTTGGAGTTGCTGACTTTCATATTGTTCATTTCAAATAATTCTGTTTATCAAATGTTGATCCTGCCTCTCACAGTACTTACAAACCAACTCTTAGCTTTATGTTAGCCACAGATTTTATCAGTGTAAATTCTGCTTCAATATTCTCGTTTCTGAGAATAATGAAAATTACTGAATCTAGAACACCTCATTGCAGGATCTTATGGCAGAAGCTATCTTCTATGGGCAGAAACCTATTGATAACTATTTTCCTTACAGTTTTCAACTGGTTTTGCATCCAATTTAAGGTAATTTCATATAGGTCACGTGTCATTACTTTTTTATGAGAATGTTGGGTGGAAAAGTGTTAAAGCTTCACTAACACCAAGATCTGGGATGTCTATTTCCATGTATATCCCACTCACAAGGCCAGACAAAGAAAGGCATTACCTATCCTCCATGAATCCTTGGAGGATTACTAGTTCGGTATATTGGTTATGCTTGATTTATAAGCACTGAGAGAGAAATCTGAGCTGCATCTAACTTACATAGCTACACTTTTACGTGTGTTTCCTTATTTCAGCCAGTGTTTCTTCTACTGGGTTACACTTTTTAATTGTTTTAGCATCTGTCCACATTTGTGGGCACTAAAACAAAAAGACTGAGAAAAAACAAACTTAGTATTTCAACATTCTTCATCTCCTCTGTTATTTGCTGATCTTCGCTTTTTAGTTGCAGATCCCTGTTTTTCTTTATTCTTTTACCTCCAAAGCAGAAGCACAACCTCTGCTTATTGACCTTTATATTCCTTGGACATTATAACTGATTTTATGCCTACATGACTTCTCCAAGAAGTCCATAACAAAGTTCAAAATTGAATTTCCAATCCATTTAGTAACCAGGACCTCAGTCACAATAGCAACCATCATTCATCCTCTGACATCAGCAATAATCCAGGACAAACATACGGTTTTAGTAATTTTAGATCTGTCCATTGGGCATGAAGTTTCTCTAGCATTTCTTTTTTCTAGTTTATTTTTTTTTTTTTTAAACACACCTAACACAAGGAACTTGTAATAGACAATGAAACAAAACTTATTTGCCTAAAACATAAATGGCTACTTACCCTCAAAAAGGCATCAAGTTCTTCACAATTCATTTTGCCCCCCTTTGTAATAGTCATGTTCTTAGAGTGGCTAGGCTGTTTGCTGTGGAGAAAGAGAGCTCTTCTTATAGCTCCTTTCTGCTTAAGTTTATCCAACAGCAGCTCCACTTGGAAATCTGTCCAATCCAAAGCATTTAGGTTAGGGATATTTCATTCAATTAAACACAGTGCAGCCTCCCATCAGAAATGGAGCTGAATGCTGATTTCAGCTACAATGGAAACCTAGTACTCAGAACTTTTAAAACTTCCAGTTCTTTCAACGTAACATCTGTCACTACATTAGTTCTCAATACAGTAATTAACAAGCACTGTTGTTGACATAAATTAGACCCTGCTTTTTCCTTAAAAACTGGAAACATAGAAGAGCACTGATACATTTATAATTTATAATTGCTGTAGAACTGCAAGAACAAGTTAAATTTTTGTTTCCACCAGAAAATTTTAAAGCAATCTTGCACATAATGCTTATATTACTTAATTGTATTGCTAATCTAATTACTTCACATATTTGATATACAGATAATGAAATCTAAAATATGTAATGGCTACTTATATGAATCTTCACAGATCATAATACCTCTATACATGCCATACAGAGAATAAGGAAAAGCTTTTACAACCCGCAGGCAAAACCTGATTGTAGCAGGCTGTCTGCCACACTATGAAATCTCTTTAGACACAACTTAAAAACCCTTTTGAAACAATCTTTTCCTGATTCTGATCCAGAGAATCTGATGCAAAAATTAGTGATAGCAACCAGAAGTTCAGGATCACAACAGAAATGTGAGAAGTCCCTTGTCCCCATCTATATTTTTCAGGCCTAACAATGCACATACTTGAATATTCTTGTCTAAAACTCCCCTCAAGGAGAGTTGATCTCAGTTCTGTAAAATACAAAGGACTTCCCAAGACTAGTTCCACCAAGTGGTTAAATATATGCTTAAGCATGCTCAAATCCCACTGACTTAACACAACTTCAGCAAAAAACCTGCTGAAGACAGTCTTATAGGTGCATCTGTTTTCTGACTGTTAAGATTGTGCTGTAAAGGGTAAACAACTGTTTCAATAACAAAGAAGAAACATGACCAGTGCTCATGTCTGTAAACAATAATAAAAAACTTCAAAGTTTTTAAACTAGCAGAACTTACTGAGTGAATTAGGGAGCTTTCCTTTGCCATCCGCTTTTAAGCAGAACTTTACTTTGAAGCTGTTTTGGAGGAAAAGAAAAGATTTATTTCACACACTTTTTCTCTCACTTTCTCCTGAAATTCTTTACTGTTTCTCTCAGTTCAAAGGTATTCCCTTTGAGACTCTAGCTCACTCCCAAAAGCTCTTTTCTACAGGGGGGAGAGAAACTATAACCTATTGATAAGTAGACAGCAATGCAAGCAATGCAAAGCTTTGGAGTCTTGATTCATTTAGGAATAGTCACCTGTGAAGCGGAGTGTTGATTTCAGAAATCAAATGCGGCTCATTTATTTTTAAAGCCAGAAGTAACTGGGCATACTGAGTTGAAAGGGAAGTGAGCACTAGAAAGGAAAAGTGGGTTTGGATAATAGTCCAGGAACAAGAACCAAAACCAGTTTGCAGAGCAGATATTTTCCCAAGTGTCTTCCATATGCCCACTCTGTTTTTCACCTAGGAAGTAAGTTAACGGGTAAAAACATTGCAAAAGCTGTGTGATCTGTTGCCATCTTGGGAAGATCTTACTCTACTCAACACAGACAACTGGCAAGCTCTGCAGGTAGGATGGAACTCCAGAGCCAATCTAGCATCTATTGAAGCCAGTGTTGGTCCTCCCACTGTTGTCAGAGAGTTCTTATTTTGTATTGTCTGTTCTTTCAGAAAAATCTGTGTTTGATTGCCTTTTTTTAATTAGCTGACTAGACTTCCTGAATCCTTTCAAAATTAAAAGTTTATGAAAAGAAAACCCAAAAAAGTCCCTCCCCTTAAAGGAAAACAAAGATACCCTGCTTACCAAGAAACCTTTACATCTGACAGCAAACAGGCTTTGTTTTCTGGGTTTAGAATGGTTGGATTAACTTCCAGGGCAGCAATTACTCTAATAACTGGTCTAGCCCTGCAAAGAAAACAATTGTCTTGAACAGCATTCACCACTGTGTTAAGACAACACCCTCCCCATCAAATTGTGAAATATACCCATACACAATATTTAGTGAAACTGCAAGTATAACAAATAATTCTGGAGTGGATTAGGGAAAAACAGGAAGCTTTTCTGTGCCATTTTATTGCCATCAGAGTCAGAACATGGACCACTGTGTTAAGAGGAAGTCTTATCTATTTCTAGTACAGACAAATAAGGTACCTTCCCAAAATGAGCAAGGTTGGATAAGAATATTGGGATTGCAGTGTAATAGCTAGCAGCACCTTGTATGTGTCAGAATCTAGAAAACTGTCACTCAGAAAGTGTTGAAGACAGTTTACTTATGTCTTCTCTTAACTGTAGATTATTGAGAGATAAATAATAGATAGCAGACTCTAGATTTACTCAGTGAAAACAGCAGTATAACCTTTTTTTACCTCCAGCAGTTTGGAAGGTGGAGTGACAGAATTTCAGACTTCCCTGATCCTGCTCTGTTTTGTAACTCAGGAATGCCTCCGAGTTTTCATTCTGCTTGCACTTATGTAAAAGTGTAGAGGGATACTTACCTATATAAAACAGCTGTGTCAACACCAAAGGCTCCAACAATTAGGTCTAGGAAGAAAAGAGAAATATTACACATTTCAATTTGTTTTTTAAAATGTGCTGTTAGTCAGAGGTGGGCTACTACTAAATTATTCTAAAGTGATGTTTAGAGCAAAGGACCTGGATATCCGTTTTTGTCCACATCTGTGGCTCCTTTCAGCGAGTACCCAAAACTAGGTGGCATAGTGCGAGCGGCCCACTGCCCTTCAAGAATTTGAGATGGGACTGCATTCAAACCATTTGCTCTTCCATTGTAGATATAGACAAGCCCTCTCTTGTCCTCTCCACCATATGGTGCAGCAACTGCAATATCTGTAAACCAAAAGAACAATCATCAACATCTCCAGATACAGACTAGGAGAACATATTTGTGCTCACATCAATTCATAATTTCTGATATTACAGTTTCAATGTGTGTCAGTAGGGAGGAAACGCAATCAGCCTTTAAAATGCTCATCAACAACTTTTTTTAACTAGATGCTGTTTTTCCTAGAAAGTATAAATGTTTAACAAGAACATGTATCATAGACTTGGGGGGAGGGGAAGGTGGGGAAGAGGGAAAGGAATAGTTCTGCAAACGCTTCTGCACTTCAATAACTGACTTACAGCCAAACCATACAGATTTGAGATGCTTTTGAGAGTATTAAACACCCAGAATTAGTCACTGTTGGCACCAAATCCCACAAAAGCTAAGTGGGACTATCTGACCATTTCATTAACACACTCCTGTTCCTCCAAAGGGTGTGACATTTTAATAATTCTGGAAAATTTAAGTCACCCTAAAATGGTAAATATCAAATTCCAGTCTATCCTGATCATGGCATGGCAATATGTTTTATGGAGAACTTGCAGTTAGTGCAATTATGCTGTCTCTTAAAGCTTAATAAATTTGAGAATACTCTTTATCAATGACAAATAAACAGTAATAAATAAAATGCTAATTGGACTATTTGTAAGGACAGCTTTAGAAGTGTACATATGATCAAATTCAACATTTCCACAATCAGTTCAAACAGCAAACATGAAGCACTATACAGAGTAATTACATCATTCCCTCCTCTTTCCTTAAATTTTATAAAGTTTCATGACAAGAACAAGGACTTCAAAGTTTACCATTTTGTATTTTTGACTCATCTTTACAAACTTCATGAAAACAGTAGAAATTCCGATCTTGCACCATACTGTGATGGAGAGCATTTTAATTAACACTCCCCAAATGAAACAGAGCGGGGGGAAAAAAAAAATGAGAGACAAGAAAAACAGAGTAAATAAAGGCAAAGTAACCAAAGAGAGGCAGCTTTCGCTACGATTTTCTCACCAACAGTGTATTTTAGATTGAAATATGATGGAATCAAAACATTTTCCGGATAATCTCATCAAGTGACTGCATTTTTGGCTGTCAGCCAAACCTTTCCAATGTCTTCTGTAAATAGTTGCAATGATATTGCATCTTCACACTAATTTTGTATACGATTAGCGACTAACAAAGGTCCCTTCCAACCCAAACTATTCTGTGATTCTATGATTTTTTTTATTTCATTAAAAAAATAAATTAGGGCTACCTGGAAATTTGAAATATTAGCCTATTATAAATTTTGATTTTTCAGAAAATACTTAGCTTGCAAGCAGAATGGAAAAAACAAACACAAGCATTTTTTGCAGAACTCAAATTCCTACCACTCTTTAGGAAAAACTGCAGTATGACTTGGAAAACAAAGTGTTCTGTCTAGGATTCCTGGAAGTCTCCATCCCCAAACCGTATGATTCTTGTCTGTTTCATTGGTCTCCATTCCTACATGAACGTAACAAGAAGCACTGGCAACAGGTTGGAGAGTCCACAGCTTCATCTGTATCAGACTCAGACTTTTCATCCAAATACTTGCTCAAGACACTCAGCTCTTTGGTACAGTTGGCTGTAGTTGTTACAGGGTATTTTCACCAGACTCTTCCATTTTGAAATTAAAAAAAAGTCTAGACTTTTCTCAGGAAAATCTCTTCTATCAGAACATTTTTAACCAGCTCTCTGAAAAAAAACCTTCTTTTCAGTTATCACTGTGTTTCTGGAGAGGAAAATTGGATGGAAGCAATGGAAACAGGAAAATTATATTGAAGATATCCTAACAAATCACAGTGGAGAGTCAGATACTTCATTGAAGTTTCTACCGTACTTGTCACTTAGAAGTAATAAACTGATCAGTGTAACAGCTAAAATAATCCATGCTGTCGTTTAAATGGTATAGTCTCTGCTCGATGCATACATGTAACTCCTGTTAGCATTCTTGGGAGTAGCATACAAGCATCGAAAGGAGTCTAGACCTTAGTGTCCAACATTCAGTCATGGTTAGAACGCCTAATGTCTGTCAATCCACATTCAGTGTGCTGTCTAGATTTCATCTACGAATGGAAAATACTGGTCAATAAATGATATCTTACCATTGAAGCCATCCTGATCTAGATCCCCCAGAGGTGCAATAGAACTGCTGAATCTTGCAAATATCTCAAAACCATTCAGCTTTGTGATCTGAAACCCTCCAGAGGCTCGTTGAAGGCAAATGGAAACTTGGCCGACCTCTTGAAGTTTCCCATCAGAACCTCGATCCATAAAAAGAGGGGCTCCGATAAACAAATCTGTATAACTGGACCAAAGAAGGATAAGGTTCTTCAGTAACAGCATGAAAATTCAGTTTCATTCTCTTAAGCATCCATTAGTAGGACTAACTCAGCACTGAAGTCAATATTAAGATGAAAGTTACCTATCTTTAAATTGCAATGGAATGCAAATATTTATTGACAAAATAAACACAAATATACCAGAATTTAATGCATTTAGAGCATGTGAATACACATGTGTATGTATGTAAATAAAGACAAAAACAAATCTACAATTGTTAAACATTGAGTGCTAACAAGAAAATGTGTTGTGCAGATCCATGTTAAACCAGCAGCAAAGACAGAAATCTATATTGTAGGAAAGACTTTTTAATAAAAGCTTCTTTTTTTTTCTTTCCAGAAACAAGTTGGGTGGCAGTGGGGAGAAGAGGGCACTTACTTGTCCCCATTGATATCTGTGGCAGCCACTGAAAAACCAAAATAGGCAGCCATCTGGAAAACAAAATTCAAGCCAAACTTGTGAGCTGCAGGGATATAAACACACAAATAAATTTATACAAAGCTGTACAGAAAATTTGTTAGGGAAATTGTAATATATACTGCAAAATTTTTTGCCTCCTTTCTCCTTATATTCTTTCTCTTCCCTACTCTGTTAGAAAGTAAACTGATCGGTTACCTTCCTCATTCCCCCTTTCATGATCCAGTTCTCTTTCCCAATTCTCAAAATAGGCAGCATTTCCTTCATTTAAATAAGATTGTTTTTCTAAGGAGTACTACAAAATGGGAACTCACAGAACACATATTTTTAGGATTCCTACAGACTTTATAATATCTTTCTTTGGCACATAAGCTAATAACATTCAGAGTATTACATGTTCTAGTACCCTAAATACTGTCTCAACATGTCATCTTTCTATAGGAATAGCTTTATTCAGTGTGGTAGGTGACTGGGAGGCTACATACCTGCTCTCCAGTGAAGTTGTACATGGAAGACATGTTTTTCCCATTGTAAATAGACACCTGCACATCAAGAAATACACATTACAGCATACCAACAATATTAATATTTTTTATTTATTGTGAAGTTTAATGTTTCAAATTTCCTACCATGCCCAGAGTTCTTGCTGCTCTTGGGACTCCTGATACAAAGTCTGAAATGTAAAGCAAAACACCCAGGTAACATTCAGGTCCCAAAGCACAATGACTTTGCTTGAAGAGTAGCTCATTCCTAGTGCTTTATGCACTTTCCTGTGCACTGTATCATTTGTTCTATACCATTTATTTGAAAGACCTGCCCAGCCTATTAACATGATTTTTTTATTTTTTTTTTTACTGAAGCACGGGTCTTACCTTCTATGCCATCACCATTGAAGTCTCCAACAGCCACCGAATAACCTGATCAACAATCAAAATTAGTAAATAACTTTAAAAACCTTACTAAACCTTTCATCTCCCTTTACACTCTTCATTGGTCTCTATGCACAGTCCTCCCGCTTAATCTTAAAACACAATGGAATAAATATTGCCTCTAAGTAGCTTAGAATATGAACTTTAAAGTTACCCTCCTGGGAACTGTCCTGGTCTATCCTTGCTTTTTTCTGAACCTGGTTAGACATATACGAAGCCAAATGATGATTTCCCACTCTGCTAAGGGACCCTGTTGGTTATTTTTCTTCCCAAACATGATTCTTTCACATTTTTATTTTGTTATGGTAGATTATTTAGAAACAGCTGCATACCAATTCATATATTCATGGAAATGTTTCCATTTATTTTTTCATCAGGTGCTTTTTGAATCAAGCCTATGGCAAGATAACTAAGCTTCCGTCATACGTAAATTACCGCATTTTCAGGTATGTAGCTCTTTAGTTATCTGTCAGGTGTGCAACTAATAGGAGCGTGATTTAGACTTAAATATGAATAGCACAAGAGAGTTTTTCAAGTACAGCTAGGTTTTCTTCCTTTTCAAACTACACACCCAAGTAGCTGTCATCAAAAGCTGCACTGGCAGGTCTGGTTGCTAACTGGTCATCATACTTTGTACTGTAGATTTTGGAGTCATATTTAGCCACAATCTCTGTCACTCGATCAGAAATAAGTTGGCCTAAAGAGAAAGAAAACAGCTTAAACCCACAAATAAAACACATGTGCACTCATTCAATAAGCAACAGAACTCATTTACAGAATGCTTGCTTCTAAAGCAACAGGTCTTCCACAGAACTGACCAGAACAGCCAACAGCAACAGCACTAGAAAGGATTGAAGTGAAAATTTGGATCTTACTTCAGCAAAAAGATGTAGGCACATATTTAATCAAAAGCACACAAAGAGTTCTCATTTAAAAGAGCAGCTGCTCCTACATGTAAGCCAGGGCTTAAATGGGACTGCTCAGTTAGGTACCAGTAAGCATATGCTTCTGGTATTGCAGAAAGGAGTCATTCCTCCTTGTCTAAATACCATAACATGAGAGCTTAATATGGCAGACAAGAAGTGAATGGTGAGCATAGTTTATTACCGTGTTCTCTGTTTTCACTTCAGTAGCCACTAGATGGTGACTTCATTACATTCTTTTCTTTGAGTATAAATTAAATCTTGAATCACAAAAAAAAAAAAAATCTTTTTTTTCAGAAGATCACTTACTTCACATACATATTCACACATGCATGAAAAGTATAGGGAAAACTACTCCTCCAGCACCTCAATAAAATTTTGAGTATAAAAAAAAATTAAAATTTGGGGTGAAAAATATAGTTTTTAGAAGTATATTATTGTCTTCTATTCAGAGGTGAGATTTTTTTTTCTTGGTAGTAGAAGAGAATAAGGTTGTCTCGGCAGATGAGATGTCACTTCTGCCAAAAAGGAATAAAATGAATACACAAACATAATCTAGATTATACAGTATCTACAATTTAGTTTCAATCATTCCATTTTGTTCAGAATTTTAAAACACTGGACTGGAAACAAGCCTCCTGTGCTGCTTCATCTCCACGTAGGCTGGTGTGATACAGAAAATCTTTCATAAATGTTAGTATTTACATTAAAAAACAGGCAGCAGAGTTTGGCAGCTATGTCCCAATTATAGCAGCACCATCTTTCGAACAGAGAGCTATAGTTAAATGCTGAACGATCCTGCAAACAAATACTGACTGAAGCCCACAACAGTAAAATGTATAGGTAATGTTCTGTGTAAACAGCACAGCTAGAGGTAAAATGGGCACCATGGCACAAACAGATCAATATAAACAAACACGTCTTTGCCGTCAAAGGAAAATAATAGTTCTCTTTGCAGGGTACATTTCTCATTGAAAATACATGCTTTGTAATGTGTGTCAGAAATGACAAAACATGTAGGCTTTGAAACAACAAGCGAAATATCCTAAAGGAAACTTATCCTGCTGGTAGAAACAAATTCCACATTCCTGGGAAAACGCCTTTAAAACGATCATAGTTATTTAAAAGACAAAAGACACATCTATCCAGTTATTACTTCAGCTTTAATCTGTGGTTGCCTTGATTATTCAGGAAATATTTTGAAGGATGAAGAAAAATTATCTCTATTAGGCTTCTTACTGACAAAGACTTTGACAGTGGTTGGAGGAACGTGGATACAAATGACTAAGAGGATAAAGAGAAAAATCAAAGAGGTCAACTTCTCTGTGACTTAAATGTATCTCACCTTGCCAGTAAAAACTTCCAGGTCCTCCAAGTAGCACTCTGTCTCCCTTGGAGGCATTGTGGGGAGAGGGAGAGAGGAAAGAAAAAGAAAAACACATTAAACATATCTAAAGACAAGAGAACATATCCAATATTTATGGGAAGTAATCCCATGCATGTATATCACTGTAGCTTCACTGACCCCAATACATTTTATTTTTTGAACGAATGATTAATTAAAAATGCATATTGTAAAATTCTAAGGTAACACTTAATATGCTTTCAGTGACTTGCTTCTCTTTTTCACCCACTTAAATTTCTAGGCAGAATTCTGCTTTTATTGTAATAGATTTATGTGGGTAGAAGGGTCTAAGACAACAGAAACACAATTAGGAGAAAACTTTAAGACTGCTACAAGGCAATCATAACATGTTTTTAGGTCACTACACAAAACAAGTTTAATCTTCTGCTACTTTCTGTAACTTATCTTTAGAAAAGTTCAATTCAGAAAAGCTGTGATGTAATTCCCCCTCTCTGTATCTCTTGGTACAACTGCAATCCACAAACCATTTTATGAAACTTTAACCACATTAACTATCCTAGTTCTGGGAATTTGCTCCATAAGTACTGGATCGGGCCATAGGCTTTGCTGCATAATCAAGTCACTTATTCAGGTTTTAATCTCAAAAACTCCCATATTCACCACTCAGAAAAATCTAGGTCAGAGATTTGGAGATACCTTATACCCAGGCTTGCCCACTCAGCTAGAGTTTTGGATTAGAGCCCAAGGTTGGTTTTAACTGGGGCTAGAGCCTGCACAGTAAGCCTGAGGGGTGCATGCAAAAGAACTCAAACACTTACACTCCTGTAATATACTTTGCATAGTTTCCTCTGGAGGAAAACCAAGAGTGTCCTTGGGCAAAGACTGAAGTGATATGATCCAATCATAAAATGTGAAGAACCCAAAAAATTGTCACATCACAAATAGGATGTGTGGTCTTAACATGTCCAGACTATGCTAAACAATTTAACTGTACAATATAAAAAACTAGTTAGTTCTCAGATTTGTGCACAGTTTTATTGTGCTGGGATTTAAAAAGTAATGTGAATTAAAAAAAAAAAAAAACTAGAAAAAGCAGGGAGAACATTAAAGCAGAAGAAACATAAAACAGACAGCAAAAAATTAAGAAGTCTACTTCTGCTAGCTGATGAGAAAAGCAAAAGCACAAGAACATTGTTTACCAGTTCACTTTAGCAGTAAGTTATTCTTCCTCAAGAAGTAACACTAGCTATGCACCAATCCCTTCAAAATAAGTGCCGCAAAAAATCTGACTACTACAGTTGATTTTGCTTGAGGACTAGCTGCAGCAGAGGTTTATGGCATAAGGCTGGAAAGCAGATTATTTGTTCAGGACATGATTCCTACAAGAGGTGAAAGCGTGCTGCTGTGAAGATGTAGGGAGAAATAAGTTTATAATATTGGAGTGGTTTGAAGTTATTTTTGTTCATTTACAAGGATGTGTTTGGTTGTGGTTTCCCCCCCACTCCCCGGAATGGTAGTTTATATTTAGTTTCATAATTGCTGTGCTGCTATGTGGTCTGTCAGGGTTGTTGTTAACTTGCAACTGTCTGCTGACTTGTAGGAAGTGAGAAAGAATCACATACCTTTGTAAAGTCAATACTAAATCCACCCTGACAAAATCCCTGTCCATCTGCATCGATAGTGGCTACAAAAAAAAGAATGGATAGAAAAGAAACAGAGAGAAAAAGAAAATAAACATTATCAGTAAGAGATCAGATGATTCTGTGGATACTTTCTAATGCATCTCCCTAAGTAACTTTGCACTCCTGAACTTAAAGCTTGGAAATTTTTTTTCTTCTAAATCAGTATTTTCTCTTTATCAACAACTCACAACCAAATGCTTAAAAACTTTAGGGCTGGCCTAACATACATATAACATTAACATATGTTCTAGCCCACCACAGTCAAAGTAAACAGCAACTCCATATTCCTTTGTATTTAATCTTCAAAAGCTCTGCGGAAAAATATTTGTAATTTTTATTCAGGAAATAAGGTATCTGGAAAATAGGGAGTAAGTTTTTCTTTATGTATGGAATAAAAACATGAAAGTTACATAACCATAAGTTGTTTCAAGTATTGGCTTAAAACAAAACAAAAATATACCTGGCTGAAAAAATCTCTACATACTGAGACTCATCCCAGTAAAAACTGTTATGGCTGAGTTAATCTGACGATTATACAGCTCTAGAGGAGAAAAATTCAGACCCCTTATCTGGAACTGTGATTACTTAACTAGCATGATTTAGTTTAATATATGTTTATTTAACTTCTTTTTATGTTGGACCACACTGAATTTCA
>NW_009260410.1:6671234-6688496 GCF_000687185.1 Egretta garzetta
CAATGACTTTCAGCTAATAAAAAAAAAAAAAATCCTAGCTTCAACTTCTAGACTTCTGTATTTTAAAAAAGGTTATAAGCATCTGAATAATCTACCAATGCAGCTACATGACATGGATGCAAAGCATTTGGAAAATAAGACTCAAAATGTTCAACAATTAATATAATTAAAACAATGCATCACTACATATGTATGCATACATGGAAATCAGAACGTACTTGTGCAAAACCTTGTCTTCTAAAATGAGCTTTCTCTTTAAATTACTTCAGTAACAATAGTTAAGCTTCAGAAAATTCTAGAGTTGGTCTTTGAAAAAGCACTTACTACATAATTTTGCTCAAGCAATTACTTCAGAAGCAGTCCTTTCAAAAACTGAAGCCCTTGATTCCAATTACACTTGGATCTACGATTCCTCTGGCCTACAGTAGAGAAAGCAATGTCTGTGTCCTGAACATCAACTGGAGGAAGATTCAGATGTCTGGATCTAGATTAGGTTTTTTTTCCCAATTGCTACAAGGCTATACATGGAAGGGGGAAATACCTGTAAAACATCCTGCTTCAACTGTACACAAAATATAACACGAGAGAAATTCCAAACAGAAAAGCAGCTAAGTGCTCTACACTTACTTGACCTGCAGGGTGCATATTCAACAGATTTAGACCCAGCAAGCAGGTAACATGTTCCTACAGGCTCTCTCTCTTGTTTTGTTTCAGTCCTCCAGTGGTACAGTGGAGCACAGGCCTAAGAAAGAAAACACGGCAGTGAGAAAAACTCCTCTTCAAAATGCTGGAGGGTATAGAGTAATGCAATGGAATTCCAATTTTCTACAGATTAGTAACCAAAAAAAATTTTGGTGGATGTACCATGTGTTATTAGGGAAGTTATCGGCGCTGAAGCAGAAGTATCACCAGTTTGTATTTTCAGAAATAGCTACTTATTGCAAGAATTTTAGAAATAATAATTTCTTAAAGCAACAGTTGTAAAGAGTTCATCAAAAATGTATAGCACATTCTAACTTCAGGAAAACAAATTCTACTACTTTGCTCAAAACCAGACAAAAATGCTACAACCTTTGTTTATAGAGTTAAAAAAGGGTAGCCAATATATTCTGAAAAAGACAAGCCTTACTTATTAGCAGATTTTGTTTAAATTCTGAGTTATCCGGATCTTTTGACATTTTTTTCCACTACAGTATCCCAGTACGGAAGCATTGGAAGGGCATCAAAAACCTACCAGAATTTTATCATTTTTGGATCTCACAGAGGCTCCAAACCACTGATGAGACTTAAATTCCAGTGGATCATCAGGAGCAAAATCTCTGTTGCCTACAAACAAAATGAAAAAGAAGCATAATTTCACAGGAAAATGTACAGTAAGAATAAAAAAAAAAGCTAAGTCATTAATTTTGATGCATACAGAGAAAAGCAGAAAACAGTAACATTGAAGGATATCATGCTTTCACAGAAATAGGCTTTAAAAAGGATTTATTATTGTTATTCATTTTTACATTTAGGGCCAAATACAGCTATTTTTACATACAAAGCATTTGTCCAGTACTGATTTCTTGTAAGACCGCAAAGTTTATAGTCTTTGACAGCGACACAGTCATACTTGAGATATTTGACTTTCAAGTCAGACTACAGCACTGCTCAAGAATCAGTGCCAAAGCCAAGTTAGGACTAACGCTTCTGGAAGAAATATTGCCCTGATTAAATTGCATGAGTTTTGCCTTTGGCTAGAATCAGGACAGAAATTCTTCTCCTATTCCACCCAGTGTTAACATCTCTATTCTGAACGTCACTGCAGCATATAAAGCATGGCAACTAGCATGCTTACAAGCTATGAGCGAAGGGAAAGGGTATTCACTAACAAAAATGTTAAGAGAGTTTGCCATACAGAAGAGTAAGTTAAATAAGGGATAACTGGCACTGGTGTCTGGATGTTAACTGTTCAGTGATGAAGGTTGGTAGAAGAAACTTAATGAGCGGTATTTCTGCAAGTGTGAATGTTAGAAGTCTTTAAATAATATTTCTTACGTACCTTCATTGGAACAACAACAGAAACTTTGCCAGCCTAATGAGAAAATGGTTGTAACGCTCTGGAAAACACATCTTTTAAAAAAGTCACCTAAATCGCTTGTTCATAGTGCCTAAAGCTAAAGGAGTCAATGAGGTCAGCAGCCGTACATCTGCTCGGGGGAATCCCCAAACCCAACCCTGCTATGAATCAGAGACCTGTGGCCACTTGAATCAAAACCTCCTTGCTTGTCTTACACCTTGTAAAGAATGTTTTGTCTTGAGAGACTTCCATTAGGAAAATCCCATGAAAAGGACAACAGAAGTGATTCTAATCTGCAGTCAGCCAGAACAAGCAAATATCTGGACTGCTTTTGCTCTTAGATTAGAGCTAGGTAGAAATCAGTGCCAAGTGCATAGCATCACAGAGAACTACTGTGTTTTTTCTAATTTCATCAAAGGTAATTAAAAAAAAAGCCATTTCCTTCTGTCACCTCCTCCCTCCATCTTATTGAACAGGTGCTAGAGACATGAACGGCCTGATGATTAGTGTATCTGCACAGATTTATGTGCACATGAACATTTATACAGTCACCCTTGCAGAGACAGAAATGTAGTTTGGAGACCTGCAAGTCACTTCTTGTAGTACAGAAAAACAAAACTAGATCAGGACGTTTTCCAAATAGGGAATTGTCTTGGGTACACTTCTAAAATCCCTGGCTTATCAAGCTCTTTTCCCTTCCTTGACTTTTAATTCATGAAAATCCACCCAAGGACAGTTTTGCTCAAAGCATGCAGTTGCACAACTGGGTTAGTTTCAGATGAAGCTGCCACCAAAAGGGGTAGCAGTTCCATTCCTGGCCGTACGTTCCTGCTGCCAGCCTCTGTCTTGGCACTACATAGTCACAAACATGAACCTCCTAAGAATGAACCCTACTAAAAAAATATTCAACCGGATCATGGATCAGCCCAGCTGACTGCATGGGGAGGGAAGGAGTGCTAACCTGCTGGGGAAAAGACAGAAACATAGGGCTGGGAACTATATCCTTTTTGGCAGCATCAGAGACTTAAAATTGGTTTATTCTGCTTGTAACCACACCCAGGGTTACACAGCCTAGACACAGATTTGGCTTCTACCCTCTATTTGTCCAGCTACTTTTGAATATCAAGAAATATCTGAGCTTTACTTGCCAAACAAAGCTTTGAGCAATATCAAACTTACAGATAGTTACAGCATGGCATTTTACACCTTTCTCTACTGTTGGATACTTGCACAACGCTATGTATCTATGATTAAAATGAAAGGTAGTATAGCAGTTTTATAGTGTGAATCAGAATCCTATTGTGCTAGGTATTATCAAAATGTCTAGGATGTAAACTTCTCATTTAAGTTTAAAACAATAGGCAGCAAGCAGAAGGAATGGTCTTGTTGCAATAGCAGGTAAGCAGCCATTCAGCATTATCAGTAATCTGATTTTATCACAGACGTTAAGGAAATTAGTTCCTTCAAGTTTCAGCTGAATGCATCAGCTGAGACAGCATAAAGCAATAAAAAAATTTAAAATAAAAAAGATTACTGGTTACTGGTGCCATCTATCCATAGTCTATGTTGATTACACTAGAGAAGACAGGAACCAGTAGTTTAACCAGCACATGCTGCTAAAACAGCCCCTCTCTGCCTTCTCCCTGCGCATTCTTGAGCTGTAGGCGCTGCCCCACCCAAGAATCAATGTCCAGGATGGCAGCTACAAAAACTTGCCTCTCCCGAGGTTTTTAGAGGACAAAATGATTTTTTCTGCAGTACTGAAAAAGACCTGATTCAGCTCTAAATTGAGGATAATATTGGAAACATCTCTTCAATTTTATTTTAATAGGTAAACATCTAGGCTTTGAGATACAGTTGGAAGCTGGCATATAAAAAACTAAAATCTTCAAATCAGAAAGCAAAGGGACGTGACCCCATGTTTATTTTGTTCCAAATGTCATGGCTTCAGAAGCCAGCATCATAATTTCTGAAGGCCTAAATAACAAATTAAGAATGCTTATGCATTTAAAAAGCCCACCACATAGTAAAATGTGCTCCAATAAGCAATTTGGCTAAATAACTTCTATTTATTTATAATATGCTACTATTGCAAAATTAGCCAAATTGCCTCATGTCAGTGCAGATGCACACAACATAAAACAATACCTTCTACAAGGTTAAGATGCCTTACATTGAATTTATCCTATATTCGAAGCGTCATTAGGTTCTCTAAAACTAAGGCGGGGGTTGTCTTGGGGAGAAGGGGTTGCTGTTCAGTTTGAGACTGGCTGTAACACAGGAAAGTGTATTAAGACACAAAACCTAGATCAAGTAGAAAGTACGTACATTGGAAACATGTACTTTTCAAATTAAAAAATTGCAAACATTAAATACAGTTCAAATCTGATTTTAACTCTCTGTTAAAGAAGAAAAGTAACCTTTATTTACCCACCCCCATTCAAAATTCTCCCCAGGAAAACACTGTGTAAATAGCTTATGAGCCTTTCCCTCAGGTCCAGAAGAGAAACTAATCTTATGAGGAAATCTGGAAAACACCCTGTCATGAAAAATCCCCTTGCTTTAAATGAGAAACCGTTTGCATTTGTGTTCCTGACTCGGGAAAACAAACATAAAGAACACTTAAATGTGAGCCCTCACTGAAGCAAACCAGACTTAAATACGGTGCTTTAGCTATCAAGTAGATTTATCATGGGAAGATACAGGACTGACTTCAGCATTTCTGTGTTTTAGTATAAATAAAGACCCTGATTTTATTATTATTTTGTCATGGTATAACTTTTCAGTGGTAGTTATTAAAAAAACCCAAACCCCACAAAAAAAACTAAACAGAAAACCCCAAAAGCCTATACCCTTTAAAAACAGTACCTACATTAAGCAAAGCAAACTGTAACACAGTTTAAACATATTTGTTAACCAAATTTAAACATACAGGGATTTATAAATCCAGACCAGTGTTTTGATGTAATAGTCAGCCTTACTGGCTCTTATAGCCACTGCTGTTTTTCTTGTATTTCTAAATTATTTTCAATTTAGAGTATCTCAAGAATATGTTAGAAAAGTCTTTAAACCAATGATGTACCTTTTAAACCGGCATTCAAACAAATATATCTAAGCAATACAAACCACGTTCTGACTAGATTTATTCAAGAAAACGTTCAGAGTTTTTACACAATGCTGTTTGTTGGACTAAAATACAGCCACTACAAGGACTTCTACTTGATGGGTCAGTAATTCCAGGATTATCTCATTTGACCATAGGGTATTATTTTGTATCTGTAAAGACACCTTATGCCATGGTTTTTCCTCTGCTCCTTCTCATTGTAGTAGACATCACACAATGATTTTACGTAACTCTCTCATTAGGGAAAAAGGGCTGATGTGCCAAGTCAGTAGTGCTGTGTCTCACAACGTAGTTTCCAGGTGGCGTGATGGGGTTTTGAAGGCAGGAACAGAATTGCTTTAAAAAGCCATTATGCAGGCACGTTGTTGCTGCTGGACCAATGGAACAACGTCACTTTACGGCACTACATAGGATTTAAATTTATAAATGGAAACTAACGTGGAAGGATGCTGAGTGGAAATGGCAGAAAAAGGAAAAAAATAGTCTAAGCTATCTTCCAAATGATAATAAAAAGATCAAAAGTTCTTTCAGTGCTGAATTTCTTTTGGCTATCAGCTTTAGATAGCTGGCACCTTCTTTTTCCAATGTAAATGCTATCAGTTACAGAAACAATAGCATTACTATAAAATGACTGCAGTTGAGTAAGTGGATCAAGTTGTAACTTGTAGCCCACCTGCTCTCTGGTAACGAGAAACTGAACTAAAACATTTGCCCCTGACCTTGAGAGCCAGACTTAACTGCAAAAATCGTGAGTCAAGAGGCAGTGAACTGATGAAGCCTGGTTCAGTGTCATCATACTATGAAAGTGTAAGAAGCTGTAAAATTCAAATAGTCACCCAAGTCACAGGATTTCCATGAAAATAAACCTATCTGTAACTATGCCAATTAAAACTAAATTATGTTGCCCCTTCTAGGTAAAGGGAAACTATGCAGCTAGCCAAAAGAAAGACAAACTGAAAAAATACACAAGCACTGTTTTCATAGTATGAGAACTTTACATGGTATAAAGCTAGCTACCTTCCATCCAAAATCTCAGTGATTTCAGCCGTAATGAGGCAAGAGCGAGTGAATACAAGCTTATCTTTACTTGAAACTCCTCACTCATGCTGTGAGGCAGCTGATGGTTTAGCAACCTTGGTTTAGCCACACTGTTTCGTTAATGACTCAGAGAGATGGGAATACAGAGCTTCCCACTACACCCCTCTGCTGAGGTACGAACCCTGCTTCTTTCCCCAGGGGCTGCTGGAACAAAAGCAGCTTTTCCCTTTGCCTAATGTAAGACAACACTTTTTTTCCCAACTTGTCATACAGTTGAGATCCAGCTACACACGCACACACAGAGCCAACAGTATTCAGGCAGGAGTCTACCTAATCACAAAAGCATGAGCATTTTTCCACAGTCAGCTATAACAGCATGTGGAGGAGGTTTTATACATTCTGCCACCCTCCTTTGTATTCAGAGCATTACCCAGAGCCCAACGCAAACCTCAGTTACAGGAGCACACACGGTTAAGGATAACAAACTTCAATGGGACTGAGATAATGATAGATTCAGCGAGACAAAAATCAATCCATTTTACTACAAATGAATGGTCTCCACAAGATCTATTGTTTTCTTGTTGACTAAATTGATAGTCTTTGAGATTGAAATCCCCATATGGATTGCACCGCAATACCAATAAAACAATCAGCTAAAAATAAAACAGTACTTTGTTAACTAAGTTAATTAAGTACCTGTTAATTTCATAAAACACCAACCTATCCCACACTTCCTTATCCATCTCCTTATTCCATAAGTGGAAAAGATGGAGTTCTGAACTAACTTGCACAAATCATCAAAATCTCCAAAAGGCAAATATAAGCTCATGAGACCCACTCCAGACCTAACTTCCCAACGTCAGCAGACCTTACGCTGTGCAATGCTACAGCATGAAGCTGCACAAGGCAGTTAAAATACCCACTTCAAACTAAATAGGTCACAGATAGATAGATCCATGCCAAACTGGTGGTTTAGGCTTCCAGACAAAGACTCCTATTGTCTAGAATCACCCACTTGGGGATAGGAAAAAAAAAAAATAATAACGTGGAAAAATACAGAGCAATCAGGAGAGTTTTTTACAAGTGTTTTCCTTTTCAAAAGTTTCTTTCTCCTCTTTTAGCACAGATCAAAATAACCAGTCTTAAAAAAATTTCATACAAAACTATTTGAGAACAAACTATTTCTCTAAATTTACTCTGGTGCATCAAAACGCACGGGAAGGGGAGGAGAGGAGGGACAGTACAACTGTCAAAGTGGGAAAACCTTATGCAGCCAAAGGCTACACTGAATTCTTTTTACCAAAACAATTAAAACACACCAGACAGAGCTGAAAACATTCAAGATGCTCTTAGGTTTCAGTATTCAACAGTTTCTGTAAGTTCCCCCAATCTTGAATTTTGAGATCTGATATAGAGAACAAGAGCATTGGGGAAAGCTTTTACCAAGGGAAGGAATGACAATTTGGCAGTGCCTCAATCTGTTATACGATGTCTCAGAAGAGCAAAACAATCCATTGTCTAAGCAAGCAGATCTTTCTGGGCTAAAAACAGAATCTGCTCAAGAAATCTGCAATTCATTAGCACAGAAGTTCAAAGTTGTTTTATGAGCATATTTTCCTTTGTTACAGTTCATAGAGCTGTCTGCATTTCATCAGATCATTCTAAATGCAGAAGCTCTTGAAATAGTCTCAGTATTGCATTTTTTAATGCTGACAAAGAGCTGCACTCTCAAGCATCCTGTACTGGAGCAGGTACATTTCTCAATTAAAGTTTTCATTAAAAAACTGGCAGGTTTTTGCAAGTGAAATTTTATCATCACAAAACCATTCTGTTAAGTTTTTATGAAAAGCCATGGGAGAATGAAAAAAATGCTATTTCTACCACCCCACTCCCCAGTATTCTTGACAGTTGAAGAGCTAGAACCCCAAAGATGAAAAGTAAAATAATATGAGTAATTATGAAGATTGTTTCCTTTTGGAAAAGGAAAGCACATAGGAAACTCATTTGGTTTACATTAATTTGCTACATATTGCTCACATGTGTACAGTCTGATTAACTCCAACTGGTTACATGAGTCTCTGAAGAATTTGTTTGTTTGTCAGAATGAAAATTCAGAGTGGACCTACTCTCTGAAATTCCATGGCAAAATAATGGAGGTATTTATCTAGATGTCAGACAATTAGCTAAGTGTATCCACCCTGCTATTCCATGTATGCCAAACTGTAAAATACATAAATAAAAGCATACAGATGACTTGTTGATTCTCCTAAAAAGCACATTTGACCACCCCTCTGCTCACTGGTTTCATTGTCTGGCTCAGTGAGCTTTTGATCCTCCTTTGCACAGAAAAAACGTTTAATTTTATACACAGTAAATGGGCAACTAGACAAAAGAAATGTAACTCCCAGAAAAGCCTTTAACTTTCCAAGAATCTTTTCCCTGAACAAGATTATGGAAATACTTTCAGTAAGTATTAAGTATTTCAGTAAGAACTATCTATGCAAGCTTTGCTGTGCTAGTCCGTGAAGGCTATGGAAGGAGAAAAGGGGAGGATAGATGGATCTTTAAAATAAATGGGTTTGGACCTTTGTCTCGACACTGATCAGAAACAGAAAATGGACTGCTGTATTAAGTCACAAAATTATCTGGTGTGGAGAACAGGTAAGAATAAAGACAAATATTTACCCACCTTGACTGGTAACTTGTGGGTTTTGGTAGTTTGAATGTGAAATGTAAAACATCTTGCAAAGGAAAGAATTTGCTAATATTGTTTATGCTTATGACAACTTTGAAGAATATACTATCTGGAGAATGTAAATTTCCCCTGGTGCTTGTCCTGAAAAAATACAGCCTCCTACATATTCTGAAACTCTGATAGTTAACTGAGACAGAGGGGAAAAAATCCCAAGTATTTTACATAAGAATTCAATTGAAATTGTGGTAATGCTGTGGCAATTTAATAAGGTAAACTGGAATAAGGAAAACAAAAGTTCAACACTTATACAGCACTTTTTAATCAGCCCTATTTCTACCTAGATTTGCAGGATAACCTGTTAAAGTAACAGATACAAGTGCTGCTTCATATTTCAGTTTTACAACAGGATCAACGAAAGCATGCACGTGGTGGTTGGTTCCTTTTTAACTTTAACCTTTATGTGTTTCTAAGAGCAAAAGCCAGCCTGAAACGCATGCCTACTGATACTTGAAAGCCTTTAAAAAAAAAAAAAAAAAAAAAAAATCTACTTTAAGTGTATGGCCACCTACATACAAGCACATGCAGCACAGCTATACGCACCCCTGTATTTGAGGGCATTTTCTACCACACATGTTTGTTATACAATTTTCACATAGTCATAACTATGTTAAATCAAAGCCAACTGATGTCAATGCTAAAATGCTCAGAAGCCCCACAGCGAAGCATCTTTACATTTGGGAAGTGTTAATGTGCAATATAAACATTTTGCCTTCCAAAGCCACCATGTATACCAGAATGTCAAAAGCAATTAATACAACGTGCACGGATACACACGCACACAGACATATATACAGAATAGTCTCCAGTGTATTTTTACATGAGTATAACCATTGTGCTGGGAGATCCAGGACAAGGGGAGATCCCCCTCCCCCTTTGTAAATATATTGCTGTTTTCAGTGAGAATATATGCTGTGTAGGAACAGTGAAAGGACTTTTTTTTTTTTGGTCAGCAGTTTAAAAATTGTAATATATCCTTTGATGAGGGTTTTTTTTTATGTTACAGGCTTCCACGAATGGAAGGAAATACATGTATTTTCAGCATGAGAGCCATCCTAGTTCCATGAATGGACTCTTACTGCCCAGCTCCCCTCCTTGAAGAGCTGAGTTGTTATGCACAGTAAGGAATAAACCAAGTAGTAAATTTGGTACTACAGGAACTATCAGCTTAATGACTTATCGCTTTCCTCCAGAGGAGCTGGGGCGAGGGTAAATGCAAGTAACAAGCGACACTGGTATAAGGTAAGGGCTTGAGCAACTCCTCCAAAGATTAACGTAAAGCAGCTAGTGCCTTCCCTCTTGGGCTACATAATGGCTGTTGCGTTTGTCTCATGTAAATGACCACCCTTCTGTGCTAATACAGTATTAAAGCCAAAAGCAAGCGTTAGAAAATAAAACCCAATTCTGTGCAGCCACTGCTGTGCAGCTGAGCTCAGTGTGGCCTTTCTACAGATGGGGAAAAGGACCCATGAAGCTAGAGGAAAACTTTACTAAAAAACAAGGAATGTTTAAGAAGAAAAAATAATAATAATAGAGAAAAAAAACCTTGCATGCTGGACCTCTGTAAAACCCTACTCTCATATTTATTTTGTGATACAACCACGAGACAAGCGGACAAACACAACCTCCCACAGTCAGAACAAGACTCGCTCTTTCCTCCATTCCCTCGCTATGTTCACAGCACAGAAACATGGCCTCTTCCCCGCTCTCAAGAGCTGCATGCAATACGCGGTGGCTTGGCCTGGTCCACGATCTGCCGGCTATGCTATCTGGCACAGGGAAACGGGAGAAGCAATAGGGGCTTGCCATCTAGTAATTATAATTTTGCAACTCCACATATGGAATTTGGCATTGACAGGTAAACGGAGAAAAGCCACAAGCACAAATGTTCTCATTATTTTCACAGGTCGGATTTCTCACTAGCTGTAAACAATCAGAAAAGAACCCATCTAATGAATTATGCAGAACCTGTGTTGCTTTTTCCATTAACAAAACAGCTAAATAATCTTGGCGGGGGGAACAAAAACCTGCCTTGTATCACAGGGCTAATCAGTACCCCTGGAGTTGCAAATCATATTACACAAACGTTGACGTAGTGATGGATGAACCTGAATTCTTGCAGAGGTTGCATTTAGTCAGCTACAGAAAGCACCTTTGCGTTAGCACCACAAGTCAGCGGTCAAATCTTCTGCTTCTTATTTCCTGCGAAGTGAATCACAAATCTTCCCTAACCCCTGTTACCTTATGAGGTAGGGGCAGGCAGGAGCGGGGGTTTATGCTGTGATGGCAGCAAGACATTGTCATCATAACATAGGGAATCAACCATTGTATTATGCACGAAGAAAAAGACATTTTATTTTGTCTCAGTGCGTTTATTATTTTATTATGCCGAAATACAATGCCCCTTTTCACCCAGAGAATAATTGACAAATGCATTATTTCCCAATGCATTGCCACAAAGCTGGAATGAGTTAAAATGTGCCTGCAAGAAATCCTCTTAAGCCAGTATGACCTGCTATTTTTACTATTACATTTCAAGCGATTAACATGCCCGTTACTTTAAGGCAAGTTATAAGCAAAATACTGTTTGTTTGCCCAGTAGCACATACCTTAAGCACAGACAAAGGCAAATCAGCGTGGCCTGGGTATCTATTTACTTTACCTGGCATATGGAAAAGCCTATTGCAAATGTTCACAGTATGAACATCTAAATGCGCTGCAATTCCCCTTGGAAGATGCATCTAGAACCCACCCAGGGGGCTCAGCTTTCCCTAACAGGTTTTTGGCTGTTATATTAGTGGTGATTATTAATTAGGGACATACAGAATCTTTCTTTAAAAAAAACAAACAAAACCCACATTTGTATTCTAAACAACAAGCCCAAAGTAAAAAAAAAGAAAAAAATGGAAAGCAATTTTTGCTGCCTTACACTGATGCAAACAAAATGTCACACTTTGCAGCTTACTAGAGATCTTAATCTGGCAGAAGCCTTCCTGTAGAGTGAAGTAAAGAGACTGATAATGACTTGGGTTTTGTGTGTACCATTATGTACTAACTTTTTTTTTTTTTTTTTGCGCAAGAGAACTGGTAACCTAATAGTTTTCAGAAAAATGTATGGAGTTTTAAGAAATCTGGACACCAACATTTTGTGGCATACCTTGACAATGAAATTGCAAGAGCAGCTTCTCCACTGTATCGTACACGATTTACAACGGGCGCATAAATCTGATAGCCTTTAGACTGCCAAGTCAAAATACCAGCAGAGGCAAGAATGAATTATAACCACCTAGACCTTAAAAGCACAGGTGTTTCCTCTGCACTGCCACATGGGTCTTGCTAATCCACTCCCATGACACGGAAAGGTTTTTCCACTGGCCTGAAACATGCTGTGGAAAACAGGATTCAACACCGAATGGCTCAAGCAGAAAAGCACATGCAGCGCATTCTCATATGACCTGCCACAGCTTGTGGAAATCACTGTGTGTACCAGAGCATGAAGGCAGAGTGAAATGTTTAATGTCAGCATCGTTGCTGCTCAGCTTTACTGTACTTCAGAAATGCGTAAGTAATGCTTCTGACCTGGGGCACCCCAAGTGCTGCTATCATAAATATCACAAATACTATGAAGATACATCCAAGGGGAAAAATAAAAAAAAAAAAAAGGAATTTTTTTCCACAGTTTGAGGTTTATGCTTCCAGTTTCAGATTAAACTTCTGCGTATTTCTGCCTGTACTACCTTTGCTGATACTAAAAAGTAACTTTCCTCATTTATTGCCTCTTAATAGGCAATAAAACCCTTGGGGTTTATTGGGAATTCAGTTTCTAAATGTTTTAGGATTGCTGGAAAGTACAGAGGAGAAATATAAATAGGTTAAAACAAAAGAAGAATAATGTATGCTCACTCAGGCTTTCAACACATACCAAGGACAACAGAATTCTACAAGAGACGAGAGAACAAAGGGGAAAAAAAAAAAAAAAGAGCCTTGACTAGTTGCCAGCACAAAATGGGCTGCACTCACACCGACCATCAAGAAACCCTACAAGAATCTGAATCCCTTCTGCACTCTCACACTAGGATTAGAGCAGGGACACCCCATCTTCGCCCCACAGTGAACTACATGTTACCTGTGGAGTCAAATATAATGGGCTGGCAGTTTCTGTTTGAATTCCAGTTACATTTGAGCACCTGGCCTCCTTCTACGATGTTGTGCTGGGTAGTGTTTGCTTTTGGGGCTCCCACCAGAAGAAATATCCTGCAGTAAAAAGAAGAAATAAAACAAAGGTTTTGTCAACCTAAGGCACAAACGTTGTTGCTTTATGACATCTGAAGCGTTAATAAAGCAAAAGCTTTTCCCCATTCAAATCTTAATCTAACTAGAACTACTTCGAGTTTCAGAGAAACTTATATTAGGTTTTAGGTCTTTTCTGCAAGCAAAAGGAGGCAAAACAAAAAAAAAACCCAAACCACACCCACATTTACCAAAAAGAAGATAAGAGAAAATTAAAGTATTCTGTCTACTTAAAATTGTATTTAAAATGAGATAAACACCTTTCATATTCTTTTTTGCCCTTCAAAAACATGTACGTATGCAGCGGAAGAGATAATCATGTACTTCTGTAATTTAACAAAAGTCACCGGCTGGCATAATTTCTGGTTAATTTTGTACGCAAGAGTAATTCAAGGAAGTCAGCCATAAATGGAAACAATATATAAACAGAACAGTAGTGCTTCTGAGCTCTGAAGGTACTAAGTGGTGAGTCAGCCCAGCACAAGCAAACGCTCTGTTAAAAAGAATCTCCAAGTACCCAAGTGACTGTCAACCACACATTTGTACATTAATGAATCTTTACTGAAATTCATTACACAATAATAATTTCCTTATTAAGATCTGTTGTGGTTTTATAAATCTCTGTTTATATGAACATGTTAAGTGCACTCTGAGCAGGAACTGCTATGAGATGATGCCTGTGCAGGTGGTAAAATTCAGAAGTTGCGAAGTCAGAAACAGACCGAATAAAAAGTCAGACCGAACAAGGTTCTTAGCATCTTCCAACAAGGTTATTAACATCTTCCAGGAACCCTGACACCTCTGAGACACACTTGACTCATTAGAACTTTCCTGAAGAAGTCAATTTGAAATATAGACAAAGACATAAAGAAGACGTAAAACTAAATGCTTCCTTTCATCCAAATCTTGTCTGTTGTTTACATTTAGACTGTTTAGGAGAGAAGATAGCTTGCAAGAGCAAACATTATAATTCCGCATCAGGCATTATGGTTATTTAGTGTTGAAATTGGGTTAGCTGAACAAGCTGCAAGACTGGTTGGAGAGAACGTCTGCAGGTAGGCAGATCCAGACTTCTCAAACTTGCTCTGGTTTTCACAGTCATCTTCCAGACTTGACTTCAGTACAGCGCTTAACATGTAAATACCAGGTATAAACACATAGCACCTCATCAAAACTCAATTCGTACGAAGGCCAACATAGGCTACTAGTTTTCAACTCATTTGAATTTGCAAAACCTTAAAAATTTCCTGGTGTGAATGACAGAAAATCTAGCCTAGCCGGCAATCCATTTGTTTCCCTGAGTTGCCATTCATAGATTCTCTAGATTCCAAGAACAAAAATTTGAAATGCTTTAATCAACTTAAAAATATTCTCTCTGGGCATAACAGAAATGCTTAAAAATAAACATCATAATGCCAAGTAAAGAAACACATTAATTATTATAATTACAATCTATTAAACAAGTGGCAGCTTGCCTCCCACTTTACTCTCGTATCACTAGCATTTGAGAAGCCCCCCCCAATTAAATACTTGTTTAAAAAAATAAATCATTCCTATTCATCTATTTTAAACTTTCTTAAGATAATCGTTATGATGAAGTTTATTAACAAGATTACCGAAAAAGGAATCATTATGGGACTCCAGAAAGGCTTAGTCACTTCTTTTCCAAAAGCAAAAAAAAAATAAAAAAAATTGGCATTTTAGCATATTTTATCATATGCGTGATGATAAATGATTTACACTGATCATCATAGACGAAATGAGCAGATTTTGTCATAGATCTTATAATAATATACAAATTACCTAAATACAAAGAAATCTCTAATCCACATGCTTTGGGAAAGGGGGAAATCAAGGGAAATGCATTATTTCCAAGGGACTACGCCAGCTATGCTTTGCTTCTGCCGATCTCCTATATGATGGACCCATCTGCCCCAATATAACGCTGTGGACAAGCCTGGGAGCATACAGACACCCTTGGCAGTTCGACCTGCACAGGTCTACTTATGGGAGGAATGACTTGCCAGTGCTCTGCCACGGGCCAGTAAAGAGAAACTGGTATTTCCATGTACTCATATACTGGAAGACACACTATCAAATGTGGGTATGAGAAACCTTTTTCAGTTTTTATAAAGTTATGGTCACTTAGCATTATAGCTACGCCCTCTGTCAGGCACCACATTGTGCCCTGACACAAGGTTACCACTTTGACTCCTGGAATAGGTCTTTCATACTGGACTTCTAAATATGCTTTATTTCGGTATCCAGCAGGTCAAAACAGACGATGAAACAGCAGCTTGAGTGTTCAAGAACTAGTAACACTCCTTTGTTGTAAGGCTAGTCAATCCAAACAGCTTTGGCTTGACTAGATTCACTTAATCTCTAGTACTAGTGTAAAAAAACAGATGAAATTCACCAATTCACCAAAGCAACAACAAAGGTGTAGGACCCAAGTGACACACATGACACTCAATAGAAACCATGTAACAAGGCTCATTTTACTGAACACCTTTTGCTAATCCCGCTGCAAAACAGTTCGCTCAGCTTTCTACCTAACACCGACTGTGGACGTCACCAAGCTCGCTGTTCATCACTACTTTTCTTTCCCCTCCTACAGCTTGAGGGATTCTGCAGGCATTCCAGTCTGCCTGGTGCGCGTTGAGCCTTCTTCAACAATGGGGAAGACACAGGCCAATGTCTGCAGGACACGGCACACAAGCGTTTCTGGCTATTTGAGGAGGTAAAAAGACCAGTCTCCATAGGCACAAACTCGAAATTTAATACCCTTAGAGCCTGTTCCTGTAAAAGTTGCATAGCTACTTTGTTTCAATTATGAGCTTAAATTTAAGATAAAGCGGGTACTAGACTTCAGCTTAGCAGATACAGACTAACTTCCCTTAAAAATATGAAGGACTCTTCCGTGCTGTCTGAAAACCACTAGTGTTCAAAGTTTAAAAAAAAAAAAAAAAGAAGCCAACACTGTTTTCATTTACAGCTATGCACTCTGAGGTCAATAGTTGTTATAAAAATAATGGAAAAATTCCAAGTGGTGATTTCAACAAGAGCTGGGTCACATCATTCCTTACTGGAAAGCAAGCAAGAAAGTTTACTACACACACTTACCAGTCTCCCAATAACTCTGCAGCCACACACGCTGACTTAAAAGTAAAGGGAGGGTCACAAATAGAACCTTTTTTCTTTTAGTGCTAAGACTTACAGGATTAAGATAGCACAGAAAGATGTTGCGACACATGCAAGTTAAGACAGGATGACTTCTAATATTTGCAGGCAATAAATAAATGCAAACAAGGCTAGCTGATGCCCTGGAAAAAGACTTGCTCAATAACTATAGAATTTGTTTACAAAGTTTTAGGGGAGAGAGAAGGAGAGAGAAAATCGACTCAGCATGACGGAAGCCAGCAGCTTTTCCAGGTTTACAGCCCTTTCTCAAGATCAGAAAGGAGGGGGGGGGGGAAGAAAGATGGATTTTACTGTAGCATGCACTTGAGAAATACGGCAATTCATTATGGCAACACCCCAACTTTGAAGTTAGTGACATGACTATTCAAAAATCTGAAACACACTGGGTCCTGCGCATTACTTCATTTTCATTTAACGTGAAATAAGGAACATATTTAGGAAGCAGATAGAGAGGGATGGAACTTTTTCTTCTCTAGGCTCCTCAACAGTTTTGCGCCCCGCGCAGATGCAGCACGACTCAAACGTGGCACTTCTGCAAAACTGAAATTTCACAGGACAAAACCTCAGGTGCGAGATGTAATGAAGCAAAACACCAAACCTTCATCTTTCTATACCGCATTTGTTATCGCCATTATTTGATAAACCGCAGACTGATAAGGCTATTCAGAAAATCCAGCAGTGTAAAGTTTATGCCGCACTAGAGAGCCCGCCGACGGCGTGGAATCAGAGTTTTGCTTCTCGGCAGAAGGGGCTCGGCCGCCAGAGCCGCCCCAGAAGGGCGAGGAGATGCGGCCGAAC
>NW_009260410.1:6689654-6716720 GCF_000687185.1 Egretta garzetta
GGCGGGGCTGGAGCTTCTGGGCGATCAGATTTCAGCTGGGCGGGGGGAAGTGCTTGCCCTGCGGTCTCCCTTTAGTTAAGGCAAGCCGAGTCCTAAACCAGTTTCTGCCGGACCCGAACCCCAAAGAGGCTGAGTGCTACTGAGAAGCGCTAGAAATAAGAAGAGGGGGACGGATCCTTACTTTGTCTTATAAGTCTTCCTCGGTAAGACTTTTTCAGCAACGCCTTTCTGACCAAGCCTTGGGGACAGTCCGTTTCAGGAAAGCTGTCAACACAAGCAAAGAGTGAAGTGCGTGCCAGTGCGGACCCATCCATGGAGGAAAGCAACGATTTTCAAACTAGATGCTAGATGAAGTAATGAAGAGCCCTGCAGCACCTCCAGCAGTGCCAAGGCAGCGGTGCCAAGCGGCGGGTGCAGGGCTGTTAGAGCTGGGTCTGCAAAACCTCCCAGGCTGAGGTGTCGCCACCTGTTTTACCCCTGCACTACACATCGGGGGAAGAAGCGCCCGGCCTCTGGCTTGAACCTCTTAGCCGCGGTTTGTGGCCCTTCTATCATCTGTCACTGCTAAGAAGAGTTTGGCACTGTCATCGTGGTACCTCAGGCAGTTGTAGGCTGCTATCAAATCCCTTGTAGCTTTGCCCACATCAGCCTACAGCAGAGTTCAACATCTGCTCAGTATAGCGGTGTTTTAGGGGAGAAAAAATAAATAAATGCTGGAACAGCGATGAAGTGGAATTAACTTCTACTAATTCATAAAACCCAATACTGTTGCCATGTAATGTTTCACACTATTGCCACCAAAAGTCTAAACTTTTAGCTTTGCTTTTCACATGTGAGCATGATAAAAAGTAAAAGGAACAAATTATGATGTTTCAAACCCTAAATACAAGTTAAAAACACCCCATACATATTTACCAAGGAACAGATTCAGAGTTAAGAAAATCCTGGAAGAAAATAATTTATAAAATAAGCATATGAAACCCCACGAAGCTATACAAGAAGCCGCCTCAGAAAACACACCATGTTGTGGAGAGATTATGCCGAGGCCTCTTCAACAGAAGCGATGATTTCTATGGCACAATACCTGCCACAAGAAGTTGAAAATCCTACCTTAAAGGTCTTCTTTAAATTAAAGAATAGAGGTTACATCAGCTAGAGTGTCCTTCTAAAATATTGGTATAACTCCCCCCCAAACCTTTGAACTGAGTATGGGAACCACTGGTGAAATTTTAGACTTAAATTCTACAAGAGATCATTTTACTTTGAAATCTGTTAAATTGACTGTAAGTGGGCTTTTGCAGCCTCAGTTCTAAAAAGTCAGGTGCCCCAGGCAGACCTAACAAGACTCAGAGCAAGCAAAGTTTGAAAACACGGCCAGTAAGTGGCTTCTATGGAACGCAATCGTCACGGCAGAAAACGATGAGTCAGGAACACTGGAAGGTGACTTACTCAGTGCAGTCAGAAGCATAATGTTTGTGAAGGAACTGCTTGTTGACCTACTGAAGAGAGACGCGATTTAATAATCATTAAATATTCCTGAAGTTTTGATGCAATTGGCTTAATTTAGTGTAGACAAAGTAGTGCATTAAAACTTTGAACTAGGTGCATTCAACATTGTCTGCCGCCTTTTCCTTGTAATGAATTGTTCTTTCATGAACCCAAGGACCTTTCACCAAAAAAAAAAAGTGCTTTCTTCATCACCAGCTAATGAATCACATCTCAGAATTAGTTTCTTGTTTTCCCTTGGAGCGCAAACTTACAGTCACTGTTGAGTTGTCTGGGTTTTGGGTTTTTTTTTAGTAATGTCCAATCAGCCTGCGTTCACTGACACCGTGATATTTAGGCTCACCAGAAAAAAAGTGTAATGTGTAAAGGATTCCAAGGGGAAGAAGTGAACATTGGTACCAGGAGATCATTCCAATTTCTCACTAAATGAATAGAGAAAGTTGCTTTAAATTGAAAACTTCAATATTACTATATCTTAATACAGACAGATTTTATGTTAAGGTGGAAGCTAAATTAAGTGGCCTCAAAGCCAACAGAAAATACAATAGAGCAAGAGAAAGAGGCTGAGTAATTGCAACCTTTTAAAACCTGGCTGTAAGATGTGCAAGCTGTATTCTATACCATGGATTCTTGGGAAGCCTACTGCTGCCTACCTGCTGTTAAAATTTTTTTACAAGTTCATTTGGAAAAATTACCAGTAAGAGTGGAAAAAGAAAACAAGGATAGAAAGTGAGAGAGGATTTCACCATAAATTGTTTTCACTGAAAAGGGGTTGCAAGTTAAAAGGTTTCCATTTTAAAAATGCTTTAGGTCTGAACTCTTTCCTCCTGTTTACTATAAGCAGTAAATAATACATACTTTACATATTTATACTTCAAAAAAAGTATATTTTAAAAGTAGTTTTTTCAGCAATCTCATGACCTACAAAGGAAGAAACCCCCAAACATTTCCATTTATTCATTCTCACAGCTTCCCTGTCTGCAGTGAAGTACATCACAGCCTGACAAGCAGCAGTGCATGGAAGAGAATTGTTCAAGTAAATCCATAGCAGAGCCAGAAAGAAGAACCAGGTAATCCTGTGTTCCAGTCACTTGTTCTTGCTACCAAGTGGTAGTAATAATTTCTTAAGGAAGCCAACTCAAAAATTCTTATTCTATCAAGAATAGGAGGTGAGTTCCTATACCTAAACTTGATACTTGTTGCTAATTTTCCTAACTTTGCTGCCTCTTCATAGATAAAAAAAAAAAACTATTAATAGGATTAACTGTTATTTACTGGCTACTCCCACAGCTGTTACACTACAGACCTGCAAGACTGCAGATGGGTTAATAAGTTTGCGAATTCTTGCAACAAACTTTGCAGGGCAACAAACTAAAGAAAGAAAAAAGTGGTTTATATGTACTTTGATCAGTCAGCAGCTTAGGGAAAAGGAAGACTTATTTTCCCTACTTGACTGTATAACTTCATGATATTACACAAGCAGGGAAGGATAAGTTATTTTTAAGACACTGGAATTGTTTTACCAAATGATAAATTTTAGCTTCCTGAGGATTGGCCGTGCAGTGCTACCACTCATTATCCGTGCAGTGCTACCACTCATTATCAGAGAATCCCTAAAAGACAGGCCGGAGGAATAACTTGGACTTTTACGTAGAGTTAGAGGTTACTCATCCTTTGGCAAATCTTTTTCAAACGATTTCCTCTCTCCCAGAAGAGAGTTACTTTTTCAACAGCAGTTTCGCGCATATCTGCTTTCTCCCATCATTTGGGCCAAGAAAGGTGAAGCAGCCTCTTATTTTCCTGACTCAGCATGGAGCGCCCTGCTCCGCTCCCACTGAGTTTAGTCACCAGCTGCATGCAAGCGGAAGCGTTGGCGTTGCTGCTGTCTGGCCTTAGTTCAGAACACAGAGTCAATCAGTCTAGACAGCCTGAGAGCGTAGCCACATCTCCCTCTATGGTATTAATACACCCTCCAGCCTCAACATGGGAAAAAAAAAATGAAGTGTTACAAGTTGGGATTATACTTCTAATCAAAGCCAAGATTCCTGTAAGTGAAGGAAAAGTATTTTCTGTTGCAGAAGAGACTGAGTGATTGATTCCATTGCTTGCACTGAGCTACTATCTCTGACAGAGTCATGGGTGGAGGAATGAAAGCCTAAACCAGACTTTGCTGTGAATTTAAAGCAGGAAACACCCTTTCAGTGAAGATGCAATTTTTCTTTACGAGCTTGTTCAGTTCTCAGCGCGACTAACAAATAGATAACAGCAACGGAGATCAGATTATATAATGTAAACAAATGAATTACATTTCTATATTTACTCTCCTGTTAGCTCTAGTTTTCGATTTATAGGCTATTGACTAATGATATTCAGCAGTGAAAATTAACCACTAAGAAGCGGACAGAAGAACCGGGATTCCTTTTAACGAGACACTGAAGTTTTTATCTATATTTATAATTGAATAAAATTATTTTTTTATTCTTTGGAGTCTAAAGAACTGTTTTCCATTATTCAATACATAAAACTCATTTCCTGTTACAAGTTGTACGAGTTCAAACTAACAAGACTAACAAGTAGTTATTAACACAGCTAAATAAAGCTTTGCAAGCTGTAAGGCACTTCTGGCGGACAGGTGCTCTTTTTTTTTTTTTGCAATTCCTGAGTCTCCAGCCTGTAGCAGGATAGAGCATGTCAGAATATTTTTCCTTTGCAATTGTGTCTCCTCCTCATGACATTACACTCATCAGCGAGAGACGGACAGAGTCCTGTAATTTGGTAGAAATTGTGAATGCGCTACTTGAAAGGCTCAGCAAGATGCCCTGTACCTAAGCGATAAGCTTCAGCCTCTTAGCAGAGCCAGCGCTTTACAGTATCAGTAGTATTAGTATCTGGAGCAGGGAAAGGATTACCACTGATTTGTTCACAGATCCCACTATTAGTCTCCCAGAAAAGCTTTTATCAACATGAGAGTTTTACTACATATTTTGCTCTTGTGCCATCCAGACACTGGGATCTGTCAAACAGCTTAGCTGCCCAGGGCAGATCTTTTAAGACGTAACTCTGTTTCTAACAAAGCAGTAAGCTTAACTTGACCAAAAAGATGGACTTTACATATTATTTTGTTTTGGTCAGTGGATGTCTTTTTTTTCTATTTTGTTTAAGTGTTCATTTTCTTGAAAAATCATTAAATCTGAAAGCCATGGAAGCACTACTTCCATGGGCGAGAAACATCAGGAAACCACTACAGTGATGTTGTAAGCTTGATTTGCCTTATTGCTCATACGAGCAATTCACCATATCAGCAAAATCTCGTTCTGTTGTTCCGCAAAAGCAGTCCTTAGCCACAGGCTACAGGGCAATGATTTTTTTTTTTTTTAGGACAATGAGGGTATGACTATTTTTAAAAAATCAGCTTTCAGCTGGCAAACAACTCTCAGCACAGAGTTCGAAGTCTTCCAGTTCAAAAGGAAGTGACGCGTACCAGGATTTTTTCCCCCATTTGGTCCATACTGATAACTGTGTTACCTCAGTATTAGTCAATGTCTTTCCATCATCCCCTTTTCGTGTTTTATGGAACACTAGTTACTCACCAGGCCTTTTTTTTTTTCCCCACATTAGGATTTCATAGCATCAAATTCAGGGACAGCTCTACTTGATTTACAAAAGGATTCATATTTCTTCGGTCTGACAAACTAGTCATTATAAAATCGTGTGTCTCAGTTTTTGCTTCTACAGATCTAACACTACAGATCTAAGCACTTCTACAGATCTAACAAGCAAATGTATCCTCATGTCCCTCAGTAACACCCCCAAAGACTTAAATATTTTTAAAATGATACTTTTAAACTTTTAAATTTTAAAAAAGTATTTTTACTCTGGAGAAAAGGATCAACAGGAAATAAGGTCATAAAGAAGAAACGGATGAGGAAAACATCCACCCTCTAGTATTCTCTACACAATCTAAAAAAATGTTTTCATAATACCCATGCATATATGAGATGTAGTAGAGAGACAAAAAGTTAATTACCGCCCTAGTCCCTTCAGAGGGAAAAGCCTCAGAAGTCTCCACACCTACCTTCAGACTCAAACCGGAGCCTTGGCCTAACCCTCCTGAAGGAGCTTTCAGAAGACAGGGAGGGAGAGATGGGGTCTTCTGGCAGGAAAGGTCTCAGCAGAGCTTTCTAGAAGGGGATGGGGAGAATTTGCTAATCTAGAGAGTGCAATGGAGTTGGCTTCCTGCTTCTAGAGCAGGAGAAGAAAACAGAGAAGAGGAAACAGTCAAATCACAGGCTTTCTTTGCTCTTTCACCTCACATGGAATACGTGCATTGTGTACAGAAGGTGTTTCTATATTTCTCCTTTTCCTACCCTACTGAAACAGCTATGTGAATACACTGTGCAACGTCAGCCCACTAGATGAAGCGGCTCCTGCTCCCTACACCAGTTACTAGGGCAGTGGCAGCTCCTTTACAGGCTGATTCTGACTTCAGTTAGACCTGTGCTTCTTCCTAACCCTCCCTTCCATTTTCATCCCACGGAGCTAGCAAATACACAGCAGGCATAATTAATAGGACAGTGCTAATATTACGCTTTAATAAATAATCATCCCTACTATCTCTTCATCACTTTCTCCTCCACCTTTTTCCTTCTTTCTAGAGAAGGTAAATGGCTTGCTGTATGCCATGAAATTAACTCTGCCTTTTTATATTCACCAAAGGTCCTCTGGAACACACCACTTTTGTACAGTTACCCAAAAGTGAGGAAGAAATCATTATTTGTCCACCACCTTATCTTCAGTTGCATCTAAATTTCTTCCCTAACAAACAACCCTTCCCTTTTTTTGCCTGTCATTGTTTTCATACAATTTTAAGTACTGTCCTTTCTGATGTGGCCGTCAGCCATAGCAAATGCACACAGAGCACACTACTAGAACAGACGCACAGTTTTTATTTAGAAAGTGGAAGTGACTCTGCCTGGCAGAATTGCTTATGAAACAGTATTCTATTAGGAGCAAAAAAGAAACAGAACACTTCCCTGCAGCCGGGATCTATAGGCAGGGAAGACAAGGGGCACTTTCTAGTAGATTTCCATTTATGGAGAATTGCCAGAAGAGGAGACATTTTCTAGTTTTCTTACATTCTTGCCTGCTTCTGGTTATACAGAAATACCCAAGATCACTGCTTCCTGTTACGAAGACATTGCCATTCCCATCATAAGTGAGAATAATCCATTTAGTAAAAGCGTGACGGTTTATGTACAACTTCATTCCCTCTTTTTTGAGAATTTTTCACTGATTTTTTCCTATGATTTTTTTCATCATGCATTTTCCGAGTGATCTAATGAAGCTCAGAGAACAGTTGTCTTTGCTTTTTAATTCACTATTCCAGAAACATAATGCCCCATCTTGCCTTGAAGCATCTGTCCTCTAGCGCTCCTGTATTACAGTAACACTACTACATTCTTGCTAAAGGATTTGCAACGAAAACAAGCTGAAAACTTACGAAGAATTCCCTGGTTAGCAATATGAAAAGATTCTTCAGACTGCTATATGCTTAGGAATGAGTTCAGACTTCAAACGTGTTGAAGAATTATGCGTCAAAATCATAATAGTGTGCGGAGCAAGTAGGATGGAAAGGCAGTGGGGTAAAGTAGAACCAAGCTCCTTTCTATCTGACAAGGAAAGGGGTAACATTATGTGTTAATACTTCAGAAATCCTTTAACAAACTAAACCCGTTACTCTGAATATTCTTTTACACTCAAATACAAAAGCACTAAAAGATCACAGTAAGACAATCTGACATGGAAACAGATATTTCCCTCCCCCTCTCTCTCAAAAAGGGTTTCAAGTGTTTGAGCCCAGGCATCCCAGGCCTTGGCAAACAAGCTCAGCCATCAGCTCCAGCCTCTTGACTTCAGAAGACACGTTATCACCTTACAGAACAGCCCAGAGTCCAAACTTCCTCCCTATTCCCCATCCCAAAATCCCCGTTCTCCCAAAACAAACTAAGAGCCCAAACTCACCCTCACTTTGAAAGCCATTATATTTTGTTCCTCTACATCCAAGGAATGCTCTCCTGTCCGTCACTAATATTAAACCAAAGCACATAGTTATCTACAAAATGTTATACTGGTGACTATGTCTTTGTTGGGTTAAAGAATAAATACGCAAGTCAAGGAATAAAGCTAAAGAAAATGGTTCAACACAGAATTGGGTCTCTAACCGTTCTAACAGGGGGGCTTGGGGTTCGCTGTGGGTTTGTTTTGTTTTTGAAGGTGGTGCTGTTTGCTTTTAAGACATTAGCCTG
The DNA here is from genome assembly GCF_000687185.1 of Egretta garzetta. Classification (NCBI taxonomy): domain Eukaryota; kingdom Metazoa; phylum Chordata; class Aves; order Pelecaniformes; family Ardeidae; genus Egretta; species Egretta garzetta. The sequence goes on from NW_009260410.1 coordinate 6,697,466, forward strand.
CAATTGCCAGGAGGTTGTTCCAATAGACTCCTGGTGGGGTGCTGCTGGTGAAAAAACTTTCTTTTGCATCTATCCAAAAGAAGTCTGCCAGTCAGTGCTGACAACAGTTATCAGTGACAGAAATTGCAGACACTTCTGTGCTTTGTATAAAGAGCACATTTAAAAGCTTTTTCCCTTTTGCTGTCCTGGAGGGAACAGTCCTCTTTCCACTTCTTCCTGCATCCCCATGCATACAAAGAATGGCCAATTATTTATGTATAGCAAGTATTCTGTAGGCTGTAACTTTATATTTCCATGTGGAAGACACTATGTGGGACAAAATCCAGAACCACTATTTATAGAACACAGGCTTTTTGTATTGACAAGAAAAAGACTGAACAGCCTGCGGTGCAAGGCTGGCGCTACTGACGCAACGTGCATCTGATACCTACCTGCTCCTTACTCAAGGAAAAAATTCACATAGGTGAGACAACAGCAATTAAACTCCTTTTGATCCCTTATAGCTTATCCCCTCTTATCATTTTGACTCTAGTCTGACAGACATTTAGAGATAAGATCTTTGCTACATCCTTTCTGACCAACTTCCCTAACGCTTCTTCTCTCCATTTCATAAGCAAAACCCTGGCACGTTTAGAGCCACGTTAGGAAAGCACACTACCGGGCAATACCGTGCTTCGATCCATGCTGGTGGAGGGAGCCCAAAGGGAGAACACAGCCAGCTGGTTTACACAAGGATTACGAAGCAAGTTGATATGGATTAGAGAGGTCAGTCAGAAAAGCCTGCCTTCTGTAGTGTTTGTACTTGAAAAGAGAGAAGACAACGAAAGAAAGTGATGAAGAGTGAAGATAAAAGGTTTCTTGACTAGGAACTTTGCTGTTATCTGATTTTAAGGAGGCATTACATTGCAGCTATAGAATTTTTAAAGTGGTGGTCAATTCATCTTTTTCTTAAGTAGTCTACTGTTGCCAAACCACAACAACTGAACTACTTGACATGTAAGATGTTACTAAGATTGGTAGAAAACATTGACTGGGAGTTTGCAGTGGATTCATGTTTGTTGCATAGAGACCAAACTACCAGAACGTCTTCAATCCAATCTTTGCACGCAGCTTTCAGAGCCCAAGACTGACAGCCTCACTGTCAGAAGGTAGACCAAGGAATAAAACGGGAATGGAGATGAAACATGAACAGCACAAAAGGTCTCCTGGAATAGCAAGCCTGTTAAATTTTATGAGAGGCCCGAGAAGTGTAAAGTTTTAGCCAATTGTCTACAACTATAAAAGATGCCCTGTGCCCATACTCTGTGCTGACAAGACAGTTTCATTCCAACACAGGTCCAAGGATGCAGCATCCATAGAACACATTTCCCTAGAGGCTGACTGCACAAAGAATATCGCTTTGCCTTGTGAACCTTCTGTAATAATTTGCTCCTCTCTTCCCTTCAGGAATGCTTCTACTTTTTTCCATGCATTTCATACAGCAATTTAGGTAGGTAGGTAGGTGGGTGGGTGGGGTTCCCCCCTCCCAAGTAAAGCTGTGATGCTTCCTTTTCCATTGTGTCTTGCTCTAATTTAGGAGTCCATCTACATTTTTTAATTCTGATTGGGTGTACTTTGGGAACATCTCTAGCTTTAAAAGCCAGCCTTGCACAAAATTATGTCTGAATGTATTTCAGTGTAACAATTTTCAATCACAAATGTAAAATAGATTACCTCCAGGGTCTGTTTCACTAAACACAAGTGAAACTCTGCTTTTTTTATTGAGTGAGAGAACTGATTATTTTTGCTGTTCAGTTCAATAATGTGCTATGAAGGAGCCTAGTGTGCTCACATATTAGGGCTATAACATCATAAATGAATAAAACATCTTGGCCTTATTGCTAACACCAGCAACAGCCACTCTCTGTAAAAGGACAGAGCATCTATTGAAACGAAAGAACTAAAAGTGACAGACTAAGCCAAGGTCACTTCTAAGCCTCTAATAGTAGCATAAGCAGGGGGAAGGGTAATTTGCAGATATCACTGTAAAAGCACTTAATGTGATCATAGCTACATAAAATACATCCGGTATATAACTGGCAACAAAGACTATTTTGCTTCATTAATGATTTTGCTGTTTAAGGCCCATTCGTAGCAAAGAATCAAGCACTTAAAGTTTCTAATTTTGTAAAAGAAGTTTCTAGCACTGAAATACATCAAGAGATTGTGTTCTTCACAACTGAAATACATCAACTCCTTTTTTTATATCCGCTTTCTCTACTTGGCATCAGGTCAAAGCAAAGGCAGGCATAGGATATCACTTCCTCTAAGTATTATTCCCTAGAGATCTGATACTACAAGCTGGTAGGAGTCATATTCAACATGAGATGTAGCAGCGCAGTGGAACTGTTGGGTTTCCAAAAAGACACTGAAAATGTATAGGGATTCAAGGGAGAAACAGGCAACGTGCTTGGAAGAAAGAACCTGCAGGGGCTGTATCTAGTAGAGGAGATCTTCTAGCCAAAAAATAGTTGGAAGCGACGTACGACAAGCACTCCTGAGGAGTATGTGGTCTTCTCCTTTTCTCACCTCTTTCTTCCCCATGTGTCTGGTTTTTGGAGTCTGATGCAGTGCAGCTGCTGTTCCTTCAGTTCCTCTGGCCTTCCCGGATCTAATTTTTCCAATTCTCTTCCTATTCTTATTGATGTTATTCAGGGGGTATTTCTCCTGAGATACTTCAGGTGAATATGAGAGATGTTTGCATATGAGAGCAACCTCATTCTCTGAACTTAGGGCTACAGCAATTTCACTGTGAGGGAGACAAAGATCTAACTTTGTAGTATTTTTAGTGTAGTCACAATCACTCCACAGTTTCAGTAAGTTATTCAAAAGCAGCACCTGGAACAAGAATAACAAACACTGTTTATGAAACTTCCAACTATGTTATTTGCAAGGTATATAAACTGAAAAAATATTTAAGCCTGCATTGCTTATTATATTCAGGCAATTTTTAAAGAAGGGGCATAAACATTGCAAAGTAAGCAGAAATCAGCATTCACAATGTCCAAGACTTACTTTTTGATGCTTGTTATTCCACGCATCTGACTACAGAACTCCAAAAGAAAACATTCATTAAAATGTACTAATCCCTACATGTAAATTCTTTCTGTACAATCTATTTGCTGAATAAACTCAATCTATTACGATAATACTGAACTGCCAAGAAAAGCACCACTGCTTTGTCCAAAGTTTATCAATAGTAAAAATCTCCCCTTGATATAAAGCAGTTGGGGAGCGTTGTCCATTAAGAAACAGCAACACCCCTGTTCCAAACAACTAATAGATAACATGGTATTTAAGGTCAATCTTTACATTTACTTTTTCTCCAATTTTTTTTCTAGGCTTTTATCAACAGCATTTATTATAAAACAAGTAGGGAGCTCTGAGTAACAAAGCAGTGGCAAGCATAAAATTCAATCACATAGGTCTCAAAAAAAAAAAAAAAACCCAAAACAAAAAAAACCAAAAAACCCCCCCAAAACCAAAACACCTCCGAGAATTTAAAGCCAGCCAATTTAAGCAGTTCAAGCAGTTTTTGTGTGTGACAGAAGTGAGATTTTAACATACACCAAAATTTAAAGCCAACAAATACTCTAGTTCCACAACAGCAAACACCAGGAAGGAAAGCCATGGGTTTTCTGTAGCATTTTTTAAACTGGTTTTGCCCACACAGGTGCCTGGTAACAAAAGTGCTGTAAAGGCAGAGTGCGACACCAGTGTATTTCCTCAAGAAACGTTAAAGCCATAGCTATGCTACACTTCTCACATAGGACTCATTTAAGTTATGAGAAAAACAAGATGATGCGAACAGTGGTGCAGGCTGCAAAGCACAGGAATAAAGTTTATTGCAGAGGTGTTTCGTGCCTGTTTTACAATCCTTTACAGCCTGACCTCGACCCAGTAAGTGTCCCAGACCGAGTCTTCCTGCTCCTGTAAAGGGAAATACTGTATTTTTGACCCATGCAAACTGAATGGTCACTGAAGTGAAGTTACTGCTATTTTAGGATTCAGATATCATCTCGTTTTTCCATAAGTGACTTACTTTACATCAGATTAATTGCGGGAAACTTGCATCAACAGGAACATATCAGCAGTAAGTCACTTTCAGGTGGACTCCATTCTATCACAGTGCTCATTTCCAAAATACTAATAATTAATCTACCCTAAGGCCTTTACATTTATTTTTAATTAGGCATTTATTGACTGAAACTCCCTGTCAGCTGCAAATTTAGGCTTCTTTAACTCGCAAGACTGAGAACTTTTAACAGGTTATCTTCAATCCTATCTTCAAGCAGCAGGAACAAGTAGCAGCACGTCGCTACTAATCCTTAAAAGTATGCCCAAGTGCTACACTAACAAAGACTTCTTTAAAAGCAGCCACCTGCTCTTATGGTTGGAAATCCAGACAGACCAACCAAGCCAAGAGTCTACAACAAGTCCAGTCAGGAGAAGTGCCAGGCTAAGTTGAGAGGAAAGGGTGAAAACCAAAAAGGGAGAGTGAACTATTGTTTCCTGACCACGTGAAGTCATCTGTCAGGAACTACTGCCTATGAAAGTGAGTTTTTCTTCAACTAACTTAGGGATATTCAACCTATTTAAATACTGTCATAGTGTTTAAATGGTACACGCACAGAGGAGTTATGCACCATGACTGAGCCCTTTAGACCCAAAAGAGCGCACACACGCTCTCTGCCCATCTATGTCAGTGTTTTATTAGCTGAAATTAGTGTGACTTACCCTGTCATTCCTCCACTTCAAAATGCAAATAATTAACATTGACATGATTGTGGCAAAAATTTAACCTATTTAGATCAGCGAAAGAGATCAGTGTTATAGAATCATACTATATACAACATACCAGCCTCTAAGACACAAAATATAGAAAGCCATTTTCATCCTTGGTAATGATTAAATTACTTTTATTCCCACTTAAAATATACAACTTTGAAAAATTATGCATCATACATTCAAATAGGAATTGCATTCTTAAGTGTCCTGATATCCAGGTATTCTATTGATGGCCAGTATAATACAATAATCTGTCCGACACTGTTTATTTATGGCCATAGGAGAAAAGTCTCTGTAAATAAATATTTATACCTGATATTACAACTTCTCCTTAAACACATTTAGAAGTCAATTTCAGTAGGCCTCTTTGTTCCTATAGGAGAAAACAAATTCCAAAGATCCCCAAAATGGCAAAAAATATCTAAGTCAGCCAGCTATTTTAGAAATAGCACTCAAGATACAAGTCAATTTAGCAGTGTCAGAAATAACCATTAAAGCTAATATTACCACCCAAAAACAGTTTGAGAAAGCTCACTAACAATGCTATGGATCTTAGTGGTTTTTAAGTAGCAATTTAAAAGCTTTAGAAAAATCGATACAAATGGTATCATTAGTACAATAATACTGTTGCAGATACAATTTAGGAGTACGGCAAGGAGGCATAACCTACAGCCCCCTTGAAAAAGCACCACTACTGAGAAATCTTTATGGCAGGGTTTCGATGCATTTTAAAAGGGCATGGTGACATCATTTACCCAAGTGCCCCTTGCAGGGTACGCCACCGCTCCACTTTGGGGCAACTTACTACTGCGTAACTTTGTGCTATTTACAGGACACCAAAGATACGACAGGCATTTTTTAGACCGTAACACCCCTGCTCTGCAGAGCTTCAAGTCTTCGGTAACACACAAAACACAGTGGAGAAAGAATGAGGCTCAAACAGCAGTGAGTGATCTGTAGCATGGATTAGATCAATTCATGGATATGAGTAGGAGGTAAGAACAGTAGGGTAAAGAACTTTACACTGCATGAAGTGTAGGAAAAAAAAAAATTGTAATTGCAGTTACCCTAATTTAACTGAAGCCAACATCATCATTTCTGTTTCTGGGATGGAGAGAAAAACATTTATCACTGCATTAGAAGAGGAAGTTATTAACAGTTTGATATGATACCCTAACTTAACAGAGAAAAATCAACACAGGTATTTTAAAGTTGGTAATTTTTATTTACAGTTTTGTTGGCAAAAGGTGGTGGGAAAGTTTAAAACATTTTAAACAGAGGGCACCATAGTTTATTGTATGATGTATCAGTTCACAATCTTCAGTATCCAGCTGGTCATATAAAGCTAATCACCACTTAAAGAAGCATAATCTGCATCAGAAGCATAATCTGCATCAGCTCCATTAGAGTGTACTGCCTAAAAACACTTCAGGCAGCTTCTAAATCAACACAATCACTAATAAAAATGCAGTTCTGGTAAAGAACATATACTTTGATTTTTATACTGTACCTGGTATCAAATTGCCCACTTATACTTGCATACTGGCAAAGCAGTTACACTTCCTACTTTTAGTTGAAAGTTATAATCTCATTTTCTGCAAATCCAGCAGTCGGGTAATTCTGAACTACTCTGAATATTTTACTGTGAGCATAGTCAAGACTGGAGTAGATGAAATTGAAGGAAAATATTCCTGGTATATGACGTGCCCATCAGAATCAGCCGGGTAACCATAAACATCCTGTTTAAGAATTCTATTCAAAAAGGAGAAAAAAAACCAAAAACGTAGTCAGTTTTCACTCTGTCACATAGATTTAACTCCTCACTTGAGCTTTTTATTTCATTCTTCTAAATCAAGAGTGTTTAGTTCTTCTTCTAGTTCATCCAAGTCCTCTCCAGTAAACAGATTTTCATCAACTGGAACGGCATCAATTACTCCATTTTCCAACTCCCCATCTCCATCATTATCTTCCTCTAAATCATTTTGCTCACCGCTGTTGATATCACCACCAGAAGCTTCGCTTAATTTGTTATCTGAAAAAAAAGAAAAGAATTCTTACACATTTCAGCGTCACAAGGTTCTTAATCACTAATTTGCAATCCTACTGAACAGGCTTTAAAGTCTTGAAACTATAAAGGAGCTACTTTATTTTAAATTTATGTAGACTTATATTGGTTAAATTGCATGTACCTGATTAATATGCAGGCTTGGACCATCAATTATTAAAATAGGTTGGAAAAATCCCCCTCAAAACTCCCAACTCTTCAAACTCCTATTTTCATAGTAGAGTCAAACAAAAAGTGAGCTGTTCCTAAATGTCGGCACTTAGAAGACTCAGGGTCTTAAAGATCAGGGTATGCATTCCACAAGGCACACCAAGATCAAGAATTTGCTCTATGAAATTACAGTCTGACTTAAACTAGCTAGAAAATAAGAAGAAAAGCTTGGATTTTTGTTGATATTATTCAATCATTTACTAAATCTGAGAGAAAAAAAAAAAAAGGAAAGCGCTAAAACAAACATCTTAAGGAATTACTTGAAGAGGCTATAAACACTACCTTTTATTTTAACTTGAACTTAAGAAAATAAGAAGTGCATAGTATTTGCTACAAGCTTTTTCTTTAGTAACTACAAGCATCAATAACTACAGTCATCACAGTCATCTCACTTCCCCCCCCCCCCCCCCCCCCCCCCCCCCCCTTTTTAAACAAATACTTCTTTTCAGCAGATCAATAATTCATTTCTACCTAACTTTTGGGAAGCTCTTAACAATGCAATCCCTTGTAAGTGATGCCTAAATAATGAACTTACCATCTTTTTCTACTGAACTGTACGTGCTGAATCGCTCAGGACTAGCCACAGTAATACCAGTCTCATCTACAGCCTTTGGAACATACAGGTTCAAATCTACATCGTTTATGCACACAGGGTCTTCCATCTGAAAAATAAACCAAGATGCTCTGCATGAAGTACTTTTCTACAGAAATTCCCATTTCTGCATGATTTCTACGGAATTTTTTCATTTTCCTTTTGACACCAAAATTTTGACAGAATATACTCTGTAGCAGTGTTAAATTAAGAACCAAGCTAATTAATTGTACTGTAAGAGCTCTCAAATTAAAAGTTTTCAAACTTGAATGTAACTTGAAATATTATTCAAGTTAATACTGTTCCTTACTTCATCATCTTCTCCTGTTCCTTGAATATAATGGGTGTCATCTGCTTCTTCATCATCTGCATCAACCAACTCCGGTCGGAACTCAAATACTTCACGTCCACTAATCTATTGACAGAAAAAGAAATTTAAAATTTATCACTTGAGAGGATTTATACTGCTGTAAAACAAAAAAAAGAAAAAAAAAAAAAGCAAAGCAATTCCAGGCCAGCTACCTTATTACAAAAAACTTATTTACTCTTTCTTCTTACATTAAGAATTGGAATGTAGAACATACCACCAATGCTTTGCCAGCTTTAAAATCTGCTTTCCTCCTCTCCATATCTTGCTCAGCCTTATCAATTTTTTCTTGTCTTTTTCTTCTCTTCCATGCAATAAAACACTCTAGAGTAATTTTGGTAACGTTTGGTCCTAAGGCAGCACGCTGTCAAGTAAAGAGACTGATTAATGCTAGAAGTTGTTTCCAAAGGCTAAAACAAATTAGACGTTTAATTACTCTTTTCCAGAAACTAACTGAAAACACTTCTAATTCCTTCTTCACTCTCACCACTGCTAAACAAGCACCATCAACTTAAAGCTCGACTCAACACACGAATTTCCAGTTAGTAATACGCATAGACATGAAAGTTCACATGAAAAGCAGAGGAGGAAAGAAACCAGTGATAATAGCTCAGGTTCTCCTCAAATTGACACTGCTAGGCAGTGGTGACAGAAATAAGCAGAGCAGCAACATAACACCTTCAGAAGGCCCCATTCTCTTGGTGTTGCTTCCTCATCAGTGTTATGCAAGAACTAAGGAGGCAGTGAGCTGGGGATGAGGAAGGCCCATAGAAACAGTTGCAGTAGATAAAGTAAAAATACCAGTAAGAAATAGAAGCCTCCTAAAAAAGGATTACCAACACCTGCACTAAGTATGCAGCTATAGTTTCATCTATTCACTAGGGTATATTTTCTAAACAAAAACATGAATCAAATACTATGCATCCTTCACCCAAGTTCATACAGCTATAAAAACATTTTATACTTTTTCATTATTAATTAGAAAGTTAATTACAACTGTGTCTTCAGAACAATGAAAACAAATGCCACCAAAAAGGTACCTGTCTGATAACTTTACCTCTTTTTCTATTAGATCTTCTAAAGAAATTTCATCTTGCTTTTCCTCCTTCTTTTTGTCTTTTTTTAATACAAAACCTGGAGGGAGAGCATGGCGATACATGCAGTTGTCTCCTCCCCCTGGACAGACCCAAAACCATCCATATTTGTTGTTTTCAATAGCATCAAGGAAATATTTGCAGACCTGTATAAAACAATGGTTGTTAGCACTGCATTGTCTTTTCATGCCCAGCAATTTACACTGCATGTATAGCTACTACATGTCTAAGTCCAGTCATTGAAAGCCAGTTGTGCTCAAAACAGAAAACACACATGAAAGGCATTGCTGCTAAAAAAGTAGACGAAAGAGGTGCAACTAATTATCTAAAACTCATGCAGTCAACAGCTTTTCCCCCCTTAAAATAATCCCAATTTAAAAAGAAAGGATGACCCAGAAGACTGGCAACTGCGTACTACTGTAAATCCAGTTGTACATGTAAAAGCACATTGACAGTCTCTCTCTTCTGCACACCAATGTAAGTGTACTTTTAATCAAAATAATTCAATCTGCCTCAGATGTTAAACCTTCCAGCTCATGATCTGAGGTGAAGATGCCATTCAGGAACTTCTAACAAGCAATTCATAGTTCACACTTAGCCATATCAAATTTTAACTTTCGCAAATTTAAGCAGTATCAATAGAGTATTTTATTATTTAGTATTGAAACCAAGGTGAGATAGTTCTGAAGAATGAAAGAGAGATTAAGATATTACACAATTTAGTGCACAAACTGAAGAGTATTCTTGAAGTTAGAGGTCAGGAACTACAAATGACTCTCAGTTTGTACATTTTAGCTTACAGGAGAAAATTTAAACTCTTCTATACTAGGTGACATATAAGCATAAATAAGCCAATATATATGGTAGTCGCTGCAATAAGATGACTGACCTAACTAATCACAATACTTGAATCTTCTAAGCAAGCAGGATACATCAGATGTATTACCAATCCCTTTAGCAATTCTATTTTGAAAGCTATCTATCTACTATCCATTCATATTTTACATGAGAAAAAACCTTGACGACTGAAAAAGCTCTGGGGTCATTTTGTTTTTTTAAATACATTGTTAGAAATACTATCAGCCCAACTGTATACCCAGAGTATTGTTATAATATTCCACCTAAAATCTTTAGGTAACGACAACCATATCTAATGTCAGCCTGCAGTTAATTCTCTCTACTACAGGTCAATAAAAATAACAATAAAAAAGACATACTATTTGAGTTTTGGGTTTTTTCTTTTCCGCCTCACCATGCTTCTTGTTCACCACTTCTTCCAGCTTCTTCTCATCCCAGTTATCCATTGTATCTAGAAAAAGACAACAGATGGTTTCATAAAAATTCAAAATACTAAACATTGCTGTCAAGTTGCTTTACTCCCTAGTAATAGTCTTAATATGCAATTTTTACATCTTAGTTTATAGAATGGAAAATAAATTCAGGCCTTTCTAATAAAGTTTTCAGACTCTCCTATGCTGCTTACAAGACAATTTCCTCAAAAGCCTTAGAAATTTATATTCTGACATGCATAAAGTGGGTTTCAGTTAAAGACTAAAAAAAAAATGTGTCATTCCATCCATACGCTACCGAGCATGGACAAGGGAAAAGAAGAAAAGGAAGATGGCTGAATAAAAGAGACAGCTGGAGGCTAATGTCCAGAAATACAGATGATACAACTTGAGGATCGAAAAGAGAAAATACCAAATTTTCTGTGTTGAAGTTAAAAGGTGCCATCAAAAGCAGCCAGATCACCAATGGTAACAGCAGTAATGAATCCTATCATATTCGCTTAGGATGACACAGGATAAAATTCAAATAAAGACCGAGAAATGATGAATTGTGGAAAGACAGAGAAATTATTTTTACTATAAAATCTCTAACCCTTGCTAAGTAAAAGTAAAATCCAGAGTACTTTGCCAACAAATGATTTGGAGAAAGGAGATAAAGTCACAGAAAAGAATTCCGAAGTATCCCGAGTTCTAGAACTGTGCACATTTGGGCAAACACTAGTAATAGCTCTGGAAGGCAACCATGGTTGGTCATTACACTTCCTCCTTTTGCGCTTCCATTTCGTAGAACTTAGAAGGAATTAGCAACTATAAGACCAACCAAATACTGTACAACTTCCTACTTGTATGACATAATACATTACACAGCAAAGTTAGAGAACCACCAGCCAATATCACTAGGTCATACTTCTTTTTCTAAACAAGGTTTAAAGAATGCTTGTGAGCACACTTCTTAAAGAAAGTTTCACTGTTGTTCATAATTCTGAATGTAGTGACAGGGGTTGTCTTGGTCACTGACCAGGCTCTTCAGGATCATAATCACAACACAAGACGACTCTTAAAAATTCAGTTTCAGAATCAGAATAACTTAGTAGTAATTTTCCAGAAGTATTATACCTTTTTCAAGGTCTTCATCTCTTGCATCAATGTAGACACTTCGTTTTTCACACTTCCTTTCCAAAGACAAATCATGAGAAAACTTGCACTTGTCTCCTTTAGTGCATTGTCCTTGCTTGAAGAAAGCACAAACTACAGATTTGGGGTCAGCACCTGAGTGAAGAAAGTTTTTCTATTTTAATACTATTTTTAAGCAAAACACAAAACTGGACCAAAAGCTGTATATTAAAAATTCCAAGAACAACATCTAGGATCATACGATCCTTAGGGTCTGTAGAGAATGAAAACACATTTTAAAAAATGAAACTTATTTAATGTGAAGATCATCAGACATACATACTCCATGTCCTGAACGTGTCATATTTACTTTGTATAGCATGATACTTGCATTAAGTATCAAAACTGACACTTGGCTATTGAAAGAAATACAGATAGCAGTGTGTCCGAGAGAATTATTCATATACCATAATACATACAAGATATAACCCTGTGCAACTTCTTCCCTATACAGTAAGCTATTTTTGCCTCTAATGCAGAGTCAAGCATCTTCTTATGTCAGCCTTTCCTCAACAGATCAACATCACACTAGAATAAATTATAATAATCTAACCTGCACTCATTGCGACCACTTACTTTTTTTAATAATAGAAAGAAAACTGGCTGCTTAATAGCCCCCAAAATATGCAACTGTTGTTATAGTATGAACCATTCAATCAAGCTAACTACAGTTTAAGTAAATATTATCCCACTAAAGGAATTATTTGATCATAAAGAGGTGAGAAAAGAAATGAAAGCAGGTAGAAACATATTTATGAGACACAACTAAATCAGAAACGCTTTACTTGTAATATTCATTAAGTGCCCATGTAAGACTTGAAGCTAGAGTTTTTCACTTGCTGATTTTAAGCTTAGTGCAAGTCACCAGTGACTACAGCATGTACAGCATCTCCTGTTTAAAATCTTAACCAAAAACCTAGTTTTTTAAATGAGTGGATCCTAAAAGAACTTCAGGTAATATAGCTCTCCTTGTTGGCAATCTCAGTAGAAAGGTAAAGCTTTAGTTAGGACAGTATTAGTCTTCTGCAATAACTTTAAGTCAAGAGCTACTGTATTTGGAGAAAGCTGACCACTGCAGATCATAAACAGAAAACTGTCCTTTGTTGCTGCTAAGTGCAACAAAAGTGAACAAACATCAGATTCGCTTTAAAGACATGCATGGAAATCACATTTGTTTAGTCAAAAAATTATTGCACATAATTTCATTAGTTCCAGAAGGTTAATGACGCAAAGAGTTGATAACATTTAGTTCATTACTAAAAGTACGATTTTTCTTGCCCCCCTGTCACCTGGCAGCCAATTGTAGAGTTTTCTATAAGTATCAAACACTCTTACACTTACATTTCATCAAAAAACTAGTTTGTACAATAACTGAGTTCAAATAAAACCACACCTCCAAAACCAAGTCCTACTGTTAACTGAGGTGGGACAGAAGTAACTGGAAAACTTTACTGTTCTGATATGAATACAAGTTTTCTGTGAAGACAATAGTTACCATATTATATTCCTTGTAATACCTGGATGTTCACATTTCCCTGGAAAGATAGGCTGCTTTGAACAAATACCATCACACACACACACAAAAAATCATGCCACTGATCCAGAAACATCTAATTAATGAATTCAAATGCAGCCAAGTATCTATAGCTGCCCTGTCAGTGTCAACATAGCTTTTGATACTCTAATAGTCTAACCCCAGACTTCCTAAAAAAGTGTTAAATCAGTACTGACAAACTACTTGGTAGAGATAGAGAAGGAAACACATATCTACTTTACTAAAAAATGAACTGGCATTTTTAAAGGTTTATTCTACCTGAAGTAGATATATGAGTAAAAGAACATAAATGAAGAGAATTCAGATACTCATACCTTTGCTGATTTTCTGTGCAGCAACCACAGGCTTGAAGAGTTCATTTAATTCTTGTAATTCTTTTTTCTTATCTTCTTTTTTTAATTTCTTCTCACTTTCTGTTTGAGCAGCCTATAACAACCCCAAATTTGAAGTTAGTAATATATAATTAGAATGACATTACTCACTTCATATGAACTACACTTTAAAATAGCAAATAATTTTAAATTAGTTTATAAGGGGAGGAGGCAAAGAACCCGTGATTTCCCAGTTTCTCGGAATTCCTGCCCTTTCATGAACGGCCAGTGCCACCTAGTGGCCCTGATCTTTCGAACAGAAGAGATTTCAAACGCAATTTGTCAGAGATGCAAGATGCTGGCAGGTACCTCAAATGACACAGTTACCTACGTTCTGCCTTTACAGACTAGAAAATCAAGTGAAAGATATTGACACTGAGGATAGGAAAAGTTAGTTGCTCTTTTGCAATACATCAGCAGTGCAACCATTCCACACAGTTGACAAGCTCTGTGCAAAAAGCTTCTTTATCTTTAGTCCCCTACATGCGGCTTTATTCCTTCTCTTCATGTATACCAGTAGCAGTTCCAGGAAACCTGTCTGTAAAAGTTAGGATCTGCTTTCAGAACACTTTTTGGTTTGAATTTGTATCAATTTGTTGATAACCAGTGATTTATAAGACAAGAACCTTCATTTTATAGGTACTAGGGCCAAGGTCTGAAAAACAAGCCCGCCTAGGAAAGGAAAAGTTTGAGCATTAAAAAAAAACCCAAAAAACTGTTAGCCTGCCTTACTCTTTTTAGATGAGCCAGAAAAGGTCTGTATCTATACCAGAGTGGTGGAAAGGGATAAAGACAGGTGAAAGAGGACATGGGAGAAGCATTATTAGATGATTTGGTTTTTATCCTTAAGGGAAGCTAGTGAGACTAACACCACTATACAAGTATGTGGGGTACTCTATTGGTAAAATACAGTGTAACATTAAAAAAGAAACTTTGTTTTTATGGTTAATTTTGGCAAGGAAATGCCAAATTGTTTTAAAAGGGAAATGATTAATTTCATCCACATGTAGAACACTCAGTTTTCATACTGGAAGTCCACAAGTCCTAATTTATATGGCATGCAGAACCACACGTTTCAACTACAAAAGAAGTAGAACTTTAAGAATGCTTTTGTTTCACCCTGGGGTTCTGAGAGCATGAAGGTCAAGCTTGCCTTTTTATTTCCTTTTTAAGCAAAAAGCCTTGTCAGCATTTCCATTTGTATCTCAGGACACAACAATAATTGCTTCAGTGTTCTTTCTGTCTCAGGGACAACCTTAACTGAAAACCATTTTACAGGGTAAGAAAGGTATAGTCAGGTCTAAAAATCACCTTCTGACATCCATCAGTCATTTGAGAAAAAAAATTGTTTTAGCTTGGCTGATTTACATACTGGCATTCCATTAAATGCTACAGATTCAGGGATTTTATACAGAAATTTCACAAGAACTGTTTGAATAACACCAATGTTTTTGAAGTGACATCAAGCAGTCCTACAAGAAACTGTTAATCTAATGACCAGAATATAAACTTTAAAGGTAAAGTTGTACTTGATATTTTTTAGTTCATTGTTATGCTATGAAAGGAATTTAACATGACATCATGAATTCAGCTGATGCAAATGTAATATTCCACAGGCTTATTCATAGAACAGGAACCTGCATAAATACTTAGCAACTAGCTTCCCTAGCACCATAGAAATAACAGACCTGGCTCACTTCCATTGTAAAAATATTTCCATAAAATTGTGCTTTCTGACTAAGTGTGATCTAAACATTGTATCTCAGCCACATTACATTTTACTTCATCATACAGGAGAAGAGCAGAGTAGATGACAGTGGCTCAAAAATTCAGTTTCTTTGACCAGTTCCCTAAATAGATGCAGATTTGTCAGACTTATTCCCATTTAAAATTATAATAAACACTTCCATAAGTAGAATAAGCAGCATGTATGGGCTTATATATATTTTTTTAATCTTCCCCCAATTCCAATTTTAATATTAGTAACAACTACTCTTATTTTTAATGGTTTACTATTTCTTCAATTAGGTCAGAATTATAGAGAAAAAAAAAGAGAAAGAATACATAACCACACTTTGCGGATAGCCAGTTTCTAGAATTTTCTTTCAGGTATATCTTAAACTCAATTATGTAACTATTGGAATACTGTGTAAAGAAACATACACACGTATTAGTTGAGTTTGGGTTTTTTGGTATATAATTCGCAGCTAGGTAAGCTTTGCAAGAAGACTGTCTAGTTAAATCTGTGCTAGTCACAAAGCGTTAGACAAGTAACATCTCAATTTTTTTTCTACTTTGGTATTATATGACTATCTGTATATATAGTGAAAGATGATTTCACTATGCAGCATGAAAACATTACAGATTAAATGCTTACCTGACGTGGATTTTGCTGACCAAATTTAACCTGGTGAGTCACTGCCTTGATAAATTTCTGTTGTTTTGCACCTTTTTTATTCTTTAGGCCAAATGTTTTGTCCTAAATCAAGAGATAAATACAGCCAAATTAATTGAAACAGTCCAACAGATGGAACAAGTTCTTACAAAGGAAAAAAAAAAAAAAGGATACTTGCCACTCCTCTCAGGCATTCAATTAATCACAGACTATTTCCTCTAGCAACACAAGCAACCGAAGAAACAGTATCGACAATATTTAGACTCCTCACATCACCTTTAAAATTTGCTGTTCAAACTAACCTACTAAATGCTGCTTGTGTGTGAGCTATTGCTTTTATCACTAGACCTACTTGTGTCCAAATATTAGCATGAACATATACACAGTGTTTTCAGGCCCCTCAAAACAAAAGGACAAGATGTTTCTGATGACTATTTAAGTAACATGTGAGGAAAATATGAAGACTGAATAGCCATAAATACTGCTTTTTTTTCCTATCTACCTGAAATCATGTATTACTTTTATCTTCAAGTATTCATTTATAAGCGTTATATATTTGTTACATAGTTTAATATTGCCAGATGTAACATATTATTTTTCACTTTCAAGTGTTTTAAGCTTTTTAATTTTCTAACTGTACTAGTTTGAAGACAAGTCTTTCCCCTGTGTCAGGTCCAGACAGCTGTTTGTACTACCTAAACTCCACTGCAAGAAGTTTCTGTTTACTGCCTGAAACAATTCTTCCTCTACATCTCTAGTTTTATTCTTAGAGACAGGTCTCTATACAAAACCTATTAAAAGTTTCATTAAAAAAGAAAAAGATAGCTCACTTTCACACAAATATCTAAAGCAAAATTCTTTTAGGTAACTGAGATACCTACATTAAAAGTCTATCCATACCTTTGATTTGATACCAACATTTTTTTTCCTTCCAGTAATAACAATTCAGCTCAAACACACTTTTGGAAACCCTACCAATCCAAAAATATATTATAAAAGAATTATAGAATAAACAGTTCCAAATTCCCAGAGTCATCCTGTTTTCATTTACCATGTATCTCCTATCAACAGCAGCTCGTCCTCTGTTACTTTATGCTAATTTGAAAAGCCTGTAATTTGTCAAAATAACTAGTTGGGAAAGAAAACAGATCACACATTTGATTTCTGTGGCAAATGCCACATGGAATATATAATCTCTGTGTATTTGAATTATGTAATAAATTATTGTTAATAATCAATGCAAGTTTTTCCCCTTTCAGCTGCATTTTTTTCTAATAAAAAGCAGAACTTTCTTATGCAGCTGGATTCAGCAAGAACATCAGAAACACTGAAGCCAACAGAGAGCGAGAGAACAACCTCTCTAACTTAACATTTCCAAAGACCATAGACACAATATATTGCAGTGCTAGATTTAAGGGAACACTTGCGTTACATGGATATTCTGCCTAAACAGCTACTAACTTTCTTGCCAATAGATGCAGGCAAACATCTAATTTTCTGTAATTGTTCTCTCCTTGTATTCTCAACATGGCTTTTTTTTTTTTTTTTTTGTATATTGGAAGATTTCCATGACTATCCTAATAGCTCACACACATACTCTAGCAGGTTTTTTTAAGATCTGGTTTAACCATGGAATTGAGCATCAGAAGTTTAAACAGAATACAAGATATAGCTGGTTAATCTTCAAATTATTTTGCAGCCAACTTCTATGAAAGATTTACTAAACTGTTATTCCAGAAAACACCTCCTTGGCCACACAGGTCAAACTGCATCAAAAAAAGCCCCAAAACAAGCCACACACATGTTCTGAGCTGAGTGAGGAATACAAACCTACACCTCAGAGAGCCAGACTCAGCATACATACAAACACGTAGAACATAGAGCTGTAGAAGGGACAGGGTGAGAAAGAAAAAAAGGAAGAGCACTCCTGCCAGATAAACTAGGCCAGAAAATGCCCAAGCTGAAAATCCAAACCCCATTCCAAGAAGGGGCCACCAGCACTGCCTAAAGGGCAACGGCCAGTGATTTGACAGGTCCGGGCAGCGCCGGAGCCCCGAAGGGAACCAGCATCCCCCGGTACGGTGCTTTTGGGCTGGGCTGCGGCACCGATCAGGCATGCGTGCGCATACCCCTCCACGCACACCAAGTTTTTGGCTTTACGACCAATTCTTCGGCCGCTTCAGCCGAAGAGGCGACCCGCGGGCATCTCCTCTGTTTTCCAAAATTGCCTGGGGTGTATTGTAACCCACCTTGAAAGCAAATTACCTGACCTAATCCAGAACTCTGTTAAAAGTCTAAAGCTGTGTTCTTAAGATAGAAGAATTAAAGCTGGTACACTACAATGAGCTATTTCCAAAAAATTGAGTCACTTCAAAAACATTTCAGTTTTGAAGTTGCTTTACCAATATTGAGACAACTTGTAAACATATTTGTGGAAAGCTTGGGCTCTAGATATTGGGGTATTTTTCCTTTACCAAAAGCACATACTACAAAACCTGTAGAGATTTCTCTTCATATGTTATGCTTGGAAAAGTTTAATGAGACTGGTTTTGTTTAGATTCAAATACATTACCAAAATTTGCAACTTGTAATTTTGTGCTGAGATATGAACAATAAGAAGTAAAACTGGTTCTAAACAGAACTTCCTGAATTTTCTCTCCAAACTAAATGTATCAAGGATGTACTATGAACATGGAAGATAAATCTAGCTTTAAGATTTATCACTGATATGAATAAAAGAACATTTTACAGAATTTTTATCTTGATTGTCTCTTTACAGCTGAAAAGAGGGAATTTTTCCCCCATTCTATGTAAAAGGGAGGAAAAACATGCTGTTGATTATTTTCCTGGCACATTTTGAATAAAATAATACAGGCTTCATTATGGCATGAGACTAATTACGCAAATTATATCTGAAAGAAAAAAGTTAAATTAAGAACTGAATGGTTACTGCATAATCAGTGGGCACGAGTGAGATCTAATGTCATTGTGTTTAGAAATGGCTGGAAGCAGTGCGGAAAGCAGCAAGAAGTTTAAGTGCTGCCTAAGCTCTAGAACCCTCAGCACAAGAAGGACATGGAAGTGTTGGAGCGGGTCCAGAGGAGGGCTACGAAAATGATCCGAGGGCTGGAGCACCTCTCTTATGAGGACAGGCTGAGGGAGTTGGGCTTGTTCAGCCTGGAGAAGAGAAGGCTGCGGGGAGACCTGATTGCAGCGTTTCAGTACTTAAAGGGGGCCTATAGGAAAGACAGGGATAATCTTTTTAGTAGGGCCAGCTGTGTCAGGACAAGGGGTAATGGCTTTAAACTAAACCAGGG
>NW_009260410.1:6716955-6717610 GCF_000687185.1 Egretta garzetta
CTGCCAAGCTCATCCTGAGCCGTGATCACTCCCCCCCCAAGCCGCAATCACTCTGCCCAAGCTGTGTTCACTCTGCCCGCGACTGACCGACTGACCCCCCCGAGCATGACGTTATATGGTATGGAATAGCTCTTTGGACAGTTTGGGTTAGCTGTCCTAGCTGTGCTGTGCTCCCAGCTTGTTAGGCACCTGGCCGAACAGGAGAAGCTCAAAAAGTCCTTGAGTAGTCTCAGCACTACTTGGCAACAACTAAAAACATCAGTGTGTTATCAACATTCTTCTAGTACTAAATCCAAAACACAGCACTATGCTAGCTACTGTGAAGAAAATTAACTCTATCCCAGCTGAAACCAGGACACACTGGAACAGGTTGCCCAGAGAGGTAGCGGAGGCCCCATCCCTGGAAGCATTCAAGGCCAGGTTGGACAGGGCTCTGAGCAACCTGATCTAATTAGCGGTGTCCCTGCTTACTGCAGGGGGCTTGGGCTAGATGGCCTCTAGGGGTCCTTTCCAACCCAAACCATTCTATGATTGTAACCAGGTGCAGAGTGATGGTTGGGTACATATTGGGGTTACCTCAGAGGCACAAGGGAAAAATGAGGAAAAGGGTCAGCCTTACCACCCTTATCAGTGCCACTGCACAGCCCTCCTAGGG
>NW_009260410.1:6717620-6739726 GCF_000687185.1 Egretta garzetta
GGTGGAACAGACTGCCAACAGATTTGTGAGCAGCTGGATGTAGGACAACAACCAGCAGCAACCGCAGCATTGTTTGTCTTTTGGAGGCACCTGGGTGCTGAATCACTGTTGACCTATGCAGGACATGCATTTTATGGAGGGAGTGGGGATGAGTAAGGGGATAGTTCCTTCGTGCATGTCTGTAGCTATATTTTTTGCTGCAATCTCTTTACCAGAGGAGGGAAAGCAACTGCTGTAGGAGGACACAGGACACTGCTGCTTATTAACAGCAATGATTTCCTTAGGATCAGCTACAAAATAATGTCCTAGAGAAGCTAAAAGGTAGACAATCACATGTCAGGGACTAAACCAGACTCTCCCAGGCTACTTCAACAATCAAGTAATAAATCTGAAGTCAGCCGCTTGCATGGTCATCTGTTTTCCCTCCGAGTTCCATCTGTCTCTAAAGACTGCCTCTAAAAAAACAGCTACGGTGCTGAAGTCTGATTCTGTGTTGGGTGCACTGACACACACTGACTAGGGATGCATGGGAGACGATTTCGTACTGCAAAGAGCTCAGATGTTCGAACATTAGTTATGTACTGCCCAGGGGGACTCTGCTGAATAAACCACCACTTGCAAATAAGCAATCTTTCTGTGTGCAGAAGGTACACTCTGCTTTATGTGCATTACAAGAACTGGGTCAGGCTTGAGCGTGTGAAATGATGGTAGTTTGCCTGAGGGAAGATAAGCCTTCCATTTATCCTCTTCATTTTCTTTCAAAGAGACAAAATTGGGTTCGGGTTCCACCAAGAATAGCACCAATCTTTCTGTAGAAAGGGTGAAACAATCCCAAATTGACTCCAAAAGCCTAAACAGGATTATGGACTGGTACATAGATGCCATGGAGTTTCTTAGCCTGGACATGCATTGCTGGTTTCTCATGAGTGTCACGAGTGTCATTGTTCCTTCAGTTTGATGAGGTGGGCTTTCATGGCTCTTTACTTCCCACATGCAGAAGAGTTTTTGCAATAGGAAGAAATGCAAAACCTTGGTACAATGTTAGCTGTTTGTGTGTGGTACCTGTTCCATCTAAAATGGAACTAGAAAAAGTGCTTTGCAAAAAAAGTGGAATGTGTAGGGGGACATATGGTATCCAGATTTGCCAACTTTTGATTTCTGAAAAGTGTTCCAAGATCAAAATATTAGTTGCTGATAACAGATTTTGAAGTCCATCTGGTTCAGCTGCTATAGCACAAATTTCCTTTCTCATTTTAAGTAAGGTGCTTAGGTCTTGCTATGACATAGTTTCATACTTTGCATGGTAGGTAACAATTCTTCTGTTCCTCACCAAATTCAGCAGTTTCTGGTACAATCTGCACCACAAAAATATTTTAATAACAAGGCATAGTTTAAAATTATTTCATGGACCAGAGGTAAGAAAACAGGCTGTTCTGTAAGCAAACAGTTCTTAGAAGACTTTAAGTGCCCACAGATCCACAACACAGAAGATACAAATAGCTCAACAAAATATCTTAATTTTCAGAGTGCTTAGCTAAGTAACTACCAGCCATTTGCTACACATGTCACTACTTGTATGCTCAGAAAGGGTGGAATATTTTGGTTCTACAGTTTTTGTTCTACATAGGCTGCCTGATATAGGAGGTACAATTTCAGGTTTTGTTTGTAAGATCAGAATCACAAAGAAGCATGAGGCAATGAAAGGACTAAGGGGCTAATAGATTAGTATATGTGCTTTATTACATTGGGTAAGATTTGTAATGACCAACTACTTCTTGATCCATCAGGAACTACATAGCAGCACACAATAGTTGGAACCTAGCACAGGAGGGATTCAGTCTAGAAATGAGCATATTTTGTTTGACCTATTGGGGCAACTTGCTGTGTTAAGTCAGTCAAGCTCCCACTAATGGCACTGTGATTCCACTGTTTTCCTCTGCTGTGAGATGTAGTCATTTGCAGCAAAATTCATCAGTATGTTCCAGCTTGAAGGAAAAATTATTGCCATTTTGTTGCAGCCTCTCATCATGATCTGAAAGAATAAATTGAAATGAAGATTAAATATTTTATTTGATGCAGATTATATAAACCTGCTTTGTGGTCCAAGTACATCCAGCCATTCGTTTAAGTAGCTCACATTCTTGTGTTGCAAGTTCATGTGATTAATTTTGTATTTTGATCACTTGTTCAGCTAAGAAATAATTAAGTCAGTTCTGAGACTCAGAATCAAAGGAAAAAACCCCAAACTTAACACTCACTAAGGCTGAATTCAGTACAAGCATATACTGAACTGCAGGGGCCACAGATTCCCCCCATGCCTGACTGGTTCTGCAGATAAACACAAAGAGCAGAAAGAACTTCTTGCCAATGATATCTGGTAGATTAAGACCTGAATGCCTGAAAAATGCTATTAAAAAATAAATTGCTATGTACTAAATAGTCAGGAGGAAAAAAAGTACAAATTGATCTAAAATATATTGCAGGAACCAATCATATCCAGAAGTTTCAGTGTTGAGCGGGCTAATAAATCTTTATCAAGATTATACTTTATAAAATACATAACTAAAAGATTTATCCACCTAAGCTTGCAGAACAGTATTTTATTTCTAGCTTCTAGGAGTATATGCAACTTGGTTCTAATTTGCATCCAGCATTAGATTTAGAACTAGATGAGGCTAGAATTATGAGCAAATACAAGTCAGTACTGTCTACAATATTTCATTTAAAAAATCCTAAATAACAATAGAAATATCAGGCTTAACATAAGTCTGGCTTCTTGATTTTTTTTGCATTTTTATGTGCTATACCTTAAAAATTAATATCAATTCTCCATTTCTTACTAACATCAGTTGCTTTATGTAGAATTGAAAAAATGACAAGTAAGTAATTAACTTTAAGGTCTTTATGGGTAGTCCGAGAGCCCATTGTACTTTAATAGCCTGTTTCATTGTTATGCATGCATCTTCCACAATTAAAAAAAAAAAGGCAAATTGGATACATTGGACTGTTCTTTCTACTGCAATAAAAATCTTAACTACGTATTTCTGCTCAGTGAAGCAATTTAGTACAAACTTACAAAAGCACAGCCAAATAGCTACAGTTTGCATCTGAATTAGAAAACAAGGAGCAGTTTTAAAATCTTCTTTCTCAGAAACCAGCTGTATAGTTGTTACTTCTACTCACCTGAATATTTCTTTTGCATTTGGATAATCCAGCCCCCCAGCAACAGCACTCAATTTAGCCCTCTTCATCTCCCTAGATACCTGTTTTCACAACATTTGCACTAAAACAACAATTTAAATCTCTAGCCCTCTAACAGACTTTTTTGAAACTGAGTAGTAGGTCCAAAACTAGCAGAAAGAGCCTAGCAAAGACAATGCAAATGGTGTTTCTTCTTCTTTCAAGAGGCCCACCTCTAACATAGCCAAAACATGCTTAAGCCACACCAGTCTCCAGTGGAGGATTTTATAAGCTGAAACCTAACTTAATTGGTTAAGTCAGCTGGAGATATTCTGGCTAATAGTAAGAGCCACCTGGATAACATTACCTATCAGCTTATATACTGAAAGAAAGGCAGAGTATGTATAATGTTCTTGGGGAACTGGTAAATAGTTTGTAATCTCTACTAAGACTTTAGTGAAAAGTGAGTGGTGTTGTGACCTTTTACATGTTAATTTATGTATAATCTTTTTTTGCTCATGGGGAAGTCTGAGAAGAGGCTGGGATGGACTTAGGTAAGCCCAGGATGAGGAGTGTATGGAGTTGCCAGGTGAATGGGATGGCTTACCTGTGTGTGGTAACAATGGATCAGCTGTGGCATCTTCCTGTGATTTCACTGATCATGAGACAGCTCTCCTTGTTATATTTGGGGGTGACAGCATGGTACCATTTGTGCTAGGAGCTAATCCGAACAGCCTCACCACTGAGCACAGCTCCAGTGGTGTAGGGGAAGGCCTGAGGTGGCCCCTTCAGGCACAAAAGCGCCTTGGTGGGAATGCCTGCCCCAGAGGAACCCTTTCTCCAAACAGGGTTTCAGCAGTGAGTGATTTACTTGCATGCAGTAACCAAACAAGAATTTAAAACTCCTACCTCTCTGCTTTCCACCTTTGTACCTTTGAAATGTTGACTGCTTCTACCAGCAAGTTTAGAGATTTCTCCTGAAATGGGTTCCCAAGTTTTAGGTACCACCTTTTTCCCTCAGTAAAAATATGGCAAGGGAAGAAAGCAAACAACTGCCAATAGTTTCTTAATGTTGTCTCAAAATGAGAGGATGGTATGACAAATGGGCAAGTCACATAATAGTAAGGTTAGTGAAACAAATTACAGATGTATTCAAAACCCATTCTGATGCACCTGTAGGGTTGTGGACTTGGCTGAACTGAAAATAATGCGTTGTGTAGAGAAAGATCTGTGCTTGGCGTGGACCTGCCGCCCAGCCCTCTCTGTGAGGGAGCACAGACCCTGAGGAGGCAGCACGGCTGCAAAGCTGTTAGTCAGGGTCAACCCATAAGCATGCATGCGCAGTTTTGTTGCGCCCGTTGTCCTTGTTCACTTGCATTTCCTACATGGCCTGGAAGAGGGAAATTTTGTTTTCTCTGGGGCCAGGCTACTGTCATGAGATCTCTGGCTATTGAGGTTGATATCCTGATGAGAGTGGGACACTGCAGAGCCTGGAGAGAAATGCTGTAGAAGCGCTGTGTAGACAATTCTCCTCAGGGAAGGCCCCTCCACTGAGGGAAACTGGTTTACAGTTACTGTATCACACAATTAGGCGTTTAAAAGCAAAGCAGCCCAAGACAAATATACCAATCATCTGATTTTTCCAGACAAATAATTTTAATCTGTGCTTACACAATTTATTATGTTGGAATAACACCTTTTTTTGTGGAATTACACAGAGGCATTCATTTACAGAAAAGGGTGAGGGAACGGACAGAATTAGAGGCCTGAGAGGCAGTCGAGATCAACAGGTGGCTCTTCTATTGTAGGCCTGTTCTTAAATCCTGTATACTTGACAAGAACATGGCCTTTTTCATTTTCCCCATAGCAAAATTCTTAGAAACTGGAGTCAAGACTTAAAAGAACATCTTGTTTCTTTCTACATTATGCCAAAATGTTGGGCCATTACAATGAGCTGTACGTGTTAGAATACCCTTCTTTCTTCATTGTTAGACCAATACTATTTTTACTGTAATAGCAGATAACCAATGAGTGTATCTATCAAAAACAGTGTTATAGAAATAAATTGCTTTCATGGTATACTGCACTTTCTAAATGACATTTCAAGTACTTCAATGACATTTTCTTTCTCAAATTATTTTTTAGCTTTCATGTAGGTAGAAATAAAGTAGAAGTATTATTTCAGTTGGAATGAAATCCTGTAAAAAAAAAAATGGTGCTGGGTATAGACAAGCTTGACTTTGGTCAGGAGCACATTTCAGGCTAGGATGCACCATAATTAATAGCTCTTGTTATTTTTGTTTCACTTCTGAAACATGCAATAGGATCATTTAAAGAGTCTCAAGCAACAAATAGTTAAGACATAGCATTTGTATAAATATAGATATTTAGTATTACATCTGTCATTGTTTAAAATCAGCTGGTTCTGTTCACTAAGCCACACTAGAAATGAGAAGTCTATAAATGCACTGGCTTTAATCCTGTTTGATGTACCTTCTTCACATCAAATGAGCTCTGGTTTTATTCACTGAATTTCCCAATTGGAAAGTTTTGTGATGACTTGTCATATATATAGTAAAGTCTGAACCTAGATCACTGTAGGAAAAAGTTATTCCCTACTTAATCAGGATTCATGCTGGGAAGCTATAATCTCACAGTGTCAATATTAATTGCATTATTAAGCAAAATGCTGTTGGAAAGAATATGTCTTGCCATTTCTCAACCACACAGTTGCTAGTGCTAATTCAAAGGAGGGCGTGTGGGAGAAATCACTCCTCTGTTAGTAACCTAGGGTTAGGCTAATTTATGCTGATTATGAACTTAAGTTACTTGCTTAGCACCTGGAGTTACCTACTTCATTTGCAGGGTTTTGTAAACAGAGGTTTGCATCTCTTGGGGTTTACTTTGTACTGTCCAGTTCTCAATATGGGCTCTTCTAAATCATAGAATCACTTTGGTTGGAAAAGACCTTTGGGATCGAGTCCAACCTTTAACCTAACTCTGACATCCCACCACTAAACCATGTCCCTAAGCAGCTCATCTATCCTTCTTTTAAATACCTCCAGGGATGAGGACTCTACCATGTCTCTGGGGAGCCCATTCCAGAGCCTGTCAACCCTTTTGGTGAAGAAGTTTTTCCTAATGTCTAGCCTAAACCTGCCCTGGCGCAGCTTCAAACCATTCCCCCTCATCCTATCATCTGTTACCAGGGAAAAACCCCCACCTCACTACAGCCTCCTTTCAGGTAGTTGTAGAGGGCGATCAGGTCTCCTCTCAGCCTCCTCTTCTCCAGACTAAATAACCCCAGTTCCCTCAGCCGCTCCTCATATGACTTGTGTTCCAGACCCCTCACCAGCTTGGTTGCTCTCCTCTGGACATGTTCCAGCAACGCAACATCTTTCTTGTAGTGAGGGGCCCAAAACTGAACACAGTATTCAAGGTGCGGCCTCACCAGCACCGAGTATAGGGGCACAATCGCTTCCCTACTCCTGCTGGCCACACTATTTCTGATACACGCCCGGAGGGCCTTCCCATTAAATATTGTCACAGTATTCACCCTGCCTTTAGATCTGTGTGATGATGTTTGTTTTTCCTAATTTCTGTCTGTTGGGATGCCCCCTTACCTGTCCCATCAACCTGTGCCTTTTAGCTGTCTTAGGCCCCAAACACCTGCTTAAAGTAACTATGCCTTGTGGCATTAAAAAATGGTTTTTTTCTAGATTTTATCTTTTCCTTAAAATGTCTTTTGCTTTCTCAGTGCTTACTTTTTTATGATTCACAGAGCAGGTGATTGCTTTACAAACAATCTGCTTTTAGTCCTTTGTTCCCATGAAATGGGAGGAATGAGAATGATGTGGCATTCTGGAAAGTTGTGAGGTTAATATATTGGCCTTCACCATAAAAAGACTTTATTCACATATTCTTAGGTGAAATGCATTATTTTGCATTTATTTATATACAAATCTAATTATGTCTTTTTGAAAGCAAGACTGAGTGTATGCCAGCTTTCCTGGGAGGAGCTGCACAGATAAATGACTGTTTTGACAATGGAGCATGTGTCACACTAACCCTTTGTTCATTCCTTTCCTTTATAATTGTGTAACTAATTGAGGGGAAGGAAAAAAAGCCTCAGAAGTTTTCTGAGGAGTTTTGGCCGTTTTGCTCAAGAGCAGAGTCTTGCACAATGAGCACCGTGAGATCAGGCAAAAGTTAATACACAAAAGGACACTGGAATTGTGAGTTTAGGCTGAAGCACTGTTTTAATTCAGTGGTGAAAAAAATGATGAGTCAGCTATCCTATATCCTTTGGTCACATGCTAGCAATTGACTTTAGAATCAGGAAAGTATGGCCAATGATTATTTAAACTACTAGTGAGAGATGCCTCTTATGCCTTGTGCAGAGATGGTCAGCTCTCGTACTACAGATGCACTTGTGATACCTGCTGACTTGATTTGGAATGGCTGTGACGAGACACATGCTAATGAACACAAGACACTGTCACTGCTGCTAGTGAATCTAGTGTTTTAGAAGTAGTTAATGAACACAGTTACAGGTGAATCAAGACGGTACAGAAAGGATCATAAAACTTCAATCTTCAGCAGAAGGGCACTGAGATAATTTTGTTTGAGCATCAGGGGACTCTGCAAAATGTGTGAGTGTAAGTTAACTTAGAGGAATCCAAATAGCATTTAAGCTGGTCATTTTGCTTCTGCTCATGCTGGGGCTGTGCTTATTCATGACTTTTTGTAGGTCATATACAGGAACAGCCATAAGGTGTCAGAATTCCCCCACATTCAAAGTAAATTGCACAGAAAACTGTTTAGCTTGTACAGTCAAATTGTGCTTTCATTTACAGAGTAATTACTAGGGTTCACAGGTTGCAAGTCAAGTTCCTGAAAAGTCATATGGTTGCCGTAAATATATATGAATCCTTTAGGTAAATTTTAGTTTTAAATAGATATTTTCACACCAGGAATGAGGGACAGAAACTAAATTACAATGGATAGCTTCTTGTTATATAACAAAAGTGAGAATTTAACAAAGTAATTTCAAAGACTGCAAGATTCAGAGGTGGGTTCATGTGGAGAATATCCAAAGGGATGTAAACCTGCATGTTATTCCCTGTTTGGTTTGTTTTTTTTTTCATGTGCCATACTCTTGGAACCACGTATATTGTACATGGAACATGACCAGGGCCAATACAGGGATGTGATGGAGAGCAGAGTTGTCTCCAGGGGCGGCAGCACTGTTCTCTCTGGATTTGCATTAGGGTAGCATCAACTCCATGTCTGGAATAACCCTGTTGTAGACTGGATCATATCACAGACATTATGCACTGGATGGTAAAGTGTGTTATAACCTTTCTGTCTCATTTTTGTACATCTTCCTAAACAAGGGTGTGGTAATCTAAGTGTTCTCTATGTATATCAATTTGGGTTAGGCTTCTCAGGTTTGCACTGTCCCTATAGAAGAATCGTAGAAAATTATAATCTCTCTACAGAACTGTATGTGATAAATTCAAAATTCTGTTAGAGGGTAGCATTCCCGAGAACATGAAAGAACAAGTAATTAGGGAGGTATTTTTAATAGTTTAAAATACGAATCAATTTTAAGAATTAAATGGATGCTTTTGTCTAAGGTTCACATATTACAGACTATGTTTGTCAGTTCCTGATAGCACTGCTGTTTGGAGACATCTGGTTTAAGTGTCATTTGAGACAGCAAAATGAAATGTTTTCAAAATTATGGTGATCCAGTATCAGCAGTATTGGGTGTATAAGTCCTCTTTGTAGGACTACTCCTTATAAGCTAATAAATACTAGAGATGGTAACAGCATTTGATGTGGCAAAGGCGGCATTTTAATGAATGCCATGGACTTGGGAAAAGCAATTCTGATATCACTTATGGGTTAAAAAACTGTTACATAAATTTTCATGAAGTCTAAATACCACATGATTTCCTAATTTAAAAAGCTGAAACTACTCTGCTACTTTATCCCATATTAAATGTTTTAACACCTGACTAAGAAGAGATCACAGAAGCAGGTGTCTGTGGGGAAACATCAACATCTGCCAAGACCAGCAGAGGACCTCCATGAATATTTTCATTGTTGAACTGGAAATAATTATAACACTTTTACGATAAATATTATGGGTGACAAAAATAAATGGCTTGGTAAATGAGAAAGATGAAGCAGTTATGCAGAATAATTGCATAATTTAGTGAGCTCTGTGCTAATGCAAAATGTTTCCTTACTGCCCAGTGTAAATTTTTTTCTGGCAACTAGAAAACTGGTTACGAAAAGGGGCTTTCTTTGGTTACAAGCTACTTTCTGAACAATACTTAAAAAATCAACAGGAATATTTAGTGTAACACTTTGACAGAGAAGACTCAAGTAGTGCTAGATGTATAAACAGGGGAGAACTTGGTTGTAGCAGGAAGGGTATTTGATATCAGTATTGGTTGACATCCCTATTAAATGGTCAAGTCACTGTGAAAGAATTTTAAAAAAATGGGAAGAGCATCAAGGGGACAGAGCAAACAGTCAGTGTTATTCAAGAAATGGAGGGAATGTGCTCTCCAGAGCGGCACATCTCCAACAGTGGCAAAGTTGCAGTCTATTTTTTTTTACTTTAGTGTGCAGAAATAAAGGGAACTGAATGCATTATATATTCATTTTTACATCCTATGTATGAATAGAAGATGTAAATCCTGAGTACAAATGGAAGTCTGCTTTGGAAAGGCTGGAAATTGGAGCTAAATTAGAGTCTGTATTTGTAATTAATTTGCAGCTGGGAAAAAACTCCAAACACTTACAGTGGAGATGCAGTAAATTGTTTTCCATTTAAATCTGGATATAATTTGGGAAATTGTAAGTTACTTAGATGCAAGTTATTTGGATTCAAGATGGGAATAAACTATAATAGCCTGTGATATAAAGAAGGTCATGATAATTGATTTTTTTTTTTTTTTTTTTTTCCCTAGACAAAAGCTCAGAGAATCCCTTGTGAGCCCAGGAGCCAGACTTTCTGTCTTATAGATTGTCAGGCTTCTGAAATGAGCTCCTATATGAGAAACACAGCCAGTAACTCTGATCCATAATCAATATAGTTACACAGTTTCTTTACTACAAGAAACTGTGTTCCTGGCCCTCTTCTTGCAGTAGTTCTTGCCACAGCATGAAATTAATCAAGAGTTGTGCCTCTTCTAGCTCTGCCTAAGTGAGCTGTCATAAATGTGGAGTGCATCGGTATGGAATTGCTCAGGCAATTGTCTTTAGTTGCTATTGTTCAACTAAGTTTAGTTGAAATTTTTTATGCTGCACTAACCCACTCTTGTGCTATTGATGCCTATATTGGTGACATCCATATGAGTCATCAAACTTCTTCTAAAAGCATTCAGAAAAAGTAGTAAGAAATCATAAAAATGTTTCAAAAATCTGGAGATGAACTTGTTAATTGGAATGCATAAAATGTAATTTATAATTAGTGTATGCATACTTAGTTGCCAGTATAAATGAATAATTGCCCATAGAAATTAAATTCTGCTGTTCTCACATTGAGACTTGGGGGAGCTCCTATGTTTGACCTTATTAGCAGTTATTAAAAATATAGTCGGACAATTTTCCTCTACTTTGACTTATTTTCTTAGTGACTTGCAGCTGTTTCCATTTCTTTTAAAAGGATATGACAAAACAAATACTAAAACATTGTGTTGATTTTTCTTGCAAGATACACTGCTTGCAGTTAAGTAAGGATTCTTCATCCTCTACTTTTCTGCACCTTCTGCACTCCAAACCCCTTGTATGCTATAAATGCTAACTGGGGAAAGATGTGGTTCAATCTTGTGCGATATTTTACTTCCGCCTTGTATGGCATAAGTTGCTCTCTTTAATGATTTTCTTTTTGTCTTTTAAGTGCAGAGGAATACTTCATACCGCATATGTAAAATGAAAGTATTCAAAATTTCTTTTTCAGCAAGTTTGTGGACTAAATTTCTGTCAGAAAATTCTGCAGAGCAGGATGCTATTGTGTGTAGAAGTTCAAAGTTTTACTGTCTAAAAAAGGAATCTCAGCTGTATTAGAGTTCAGGCTGGTTTAAGAAATAAGTACTGTACTGGAGTCTATGCTCTTACAAGGTTTCTGACATTTCTGTATTTTGACTGTATGAGAAATAAGTGTCTGTATAACTGACTTTAAAGTGAAAAATGAAACAAATGTTTAGAGTTCTTCAAGTCTTTGGTGTAATCCCATGACGTTTGAGCTTGTTTTTATATCAGAAATGCTTCACGCAGGTCTAGTTATCAAGGAGAAAAAAGGCATAGTTAGCTTTGTTTTTATTGTACCTTTGGTGGAGGACACTCGATTCCCTCCATCTTCAGTAATGACTCTATCCATACTCTATAAAGAACAATGTCTTGTAGGTTAAGACAAACGGGCACTCCTGAAGATGGCAGTAAACACCTTTTGTGTAAGTGGAAGAAAAGTTCAGAGCTAGTGCAAGATGATACTGCAGTTACAGTCTACTTTATTCTATCAGTGTGAGGATTCCAGTAATAGAAGAATGAAAACTGAATTTGCAGATATGTACATGGCCACACTTCAAGTATTTCTTAAAATGCTCTGTGGAATCTTTCTCTGTCACTATATATGTAGTGACATACATGACATGCTGTGTCTATATATAGTGTCCTCAGGTGTTCTATGTTTATCTTAGTTAAGTTCCAATTAAGTAGCTGTAGGAGCAGGAAAGCTAAGGAATTGTCAAAATAACAAAATGTCTACATCTGTGAACCTTAGCATGGAAACACTTTCTTAGATGAGACGCATTTTTGAGATAGTATCAATTGATCTGCCCGTGCTTTACAACAGAAGGCAGCATACCTATCCCTGTTCTACAAATAGATACAACCAGTGCAGAAAGGTGAAGTAACTTGTGCGTTGTCATCCAGCAGGCTAATAGATGAGCATACAATCAAAAAACCACAAACCAAACAAAACCAACAGAAGATGTTTTTGTCTCATAATCCAATGTGGTATTGACTGTACCATCCTGCTCTGCCTTTAAAAGAACCCAGGTTTGTGTACATTTGGGCATGTGCTAAATTATAACTTTATCAGGTCCTCTTTGGTATCGTTTTCTAAAGGGAGGAGCTCCATATATGCTGAAGAAACACTGCTGTAACTCAAGAGTGACTTAGTCATGAGAATTTCAGTTTCATAAACAGCATCTGAAATAGATCTGTTCATAGAAATGAAGATGAATCTTTCAACTTTAAATGAAGAAAAATATCATTAAACCAAAGTGTATATATATGAATGAAGCTCAAGGTTAGCCTGAATTCTTATGCATAGAAAAATAAGGGGAATTACTTGCTTGATCCTAGAAATACTCCAATAATGCTGCAGTCTCACTTAAGAAAATGAGCAGTGTTTCCAGTAACACGATATAGACATACCTTCTTATTGAGTACTCTGCAGTGTCTTTAGCATTATATCTAGTTTGAATGAATCTAGATTTTTTTTTTTTTGTAGCTGACTTTAAAAGGGTGGAAATAAAAGAATATATTTCACTTTGATGTACTTTTGAACCATTTTATCAAATACTATTGTTGTCTGGGTATTTTAAGAATAAGACCAGAGAGATCTAAGATCAAAGCTTTAATCATTCTGGGTTTTGTACACTTTCTACAGGTTCATCCAGAAAACAGCATTTTGTGTTCTAACTTGACACATATATGTCCATGCCATATACCCGTATTGTATATATTCGTATTCTGAACTGTAAGGGAAAATATTCTGAAAATAAAGGAAATACGCACACTTTACCTTAATGTATTTATAATTCCTTTTCTTAATGCTGACAGAAGTCCTTCACATGCATACATTCATTTAAACACTGGAATAAGCCACCAAACTCTCATTTTAAATGTGCGTTTTATTTTCAAGCATTTCTGAGGACCACCTTATTTGAAAGTGTGAATTAGAGTAACCAGTTACCCAGTAACCCCCTTCTGAAGTGAGTTGCATTCTGTCTTATATTCACCTAGCATTGTAAAAATATTATTTTTCAAATACTCGGCTTTTAAACTGACTCTTCTTTCATCTCAATAATAGAAAAATAAAATAAACAGGTCTAAAATTGGTTTTATTCAAATAGTTGTAAAGTGCAATGGGTAGATCAGTGGCTGACAGTAAACTTATTCTGATAGGCCATTTTAGGTAGAGTTATATAAAATGAGATCAAGGGTATATCTGTATTCCCCTTTTTTCCTGGGTTTAGGTGCAATTGAATAGAACAGGTAACAAAAAATCGTGTGTTCTTCTACTGAAATTAAATCTGAAGATGCTCCAAATGAATGAGGATCCATCCCTTTTTCTCTTACAGAAAAAGAGAATGAGGTTGGTAGGGAAGTGTCCAAATAGTAACAAAAAAAGTAGCAGAAAGACGAAAATAATGGGTTTTGGTTTAGTCTTCATTTTTGCTAACAGGGATTTAGTTCAGTTCAAGATGAACCATGGCAAATTCAAACTGACTGTGAGAGGGTGTTCAAGACTGTTGCTGCAGGAGAATGACTGGGCATTCTTGGGAAAACTGATCCTAAAAGACAGAATTTGTGGTAATATTTAAACCTGCAACACTGTTTTTTTCATTTGAGTGAAGAGTAATTGTAGTCAGAAATCCTGCTGTTTTCAGTAAAGACTATTTGAATGTGTTATCTAGTAAATCTATTATGACTTACTGAATAAGCAAACTGTGGATCAGATGTCTCACACTTCTGGTGGCATTTAGGGAGTATGGAAGAACTTCTAAGGAAGGCCAGGGAAAATTGTGGTTTCTAGAAAATATAAACCAAGAGCATTATTTCAGGTGGGTATTCTAATCTATGCTAATGCTAGTAAAGCTGAAGATGGCATCCAAACTATGCAGAGCCCCAGAAATGTGTATTGGTTTTGTATTTGGACCTTCTTACAGCAATTTGGGAAATGTTGGTAGATACCTACAGTGTTTTCTGATGTGCAGTGTCCCCCTGCCCATGGGGTTTCCAGGTAGCTGGCTTGAGGTCAGGTCTGAAGCAGAAAGTGAGATGCTGTTGTTGGTGCAGTACTAAGCTGAGTTGCTAAGCCCGTGAAAGCCAGGCATGTTAGGTTGAGTCCTCCTCTGTGTCTTCAGTTACTGCAATTCCCACAAGTTCTTGGCAGTACAGTTAGATACAAAAGTTCCTATCTGTACCCAGAGGTATGTCATTTACAGTTTATTACTGCTAAACTAGATTCAGGCAAGTTTTCTATCTGCATACTGGCAAAAAGGATCTGATATCACTTAAACATGAATTTAGAGTATGTGAAGTTCTTCAGAGTTGTTTTCTTTAAACC
This sequence comes from Egretta garzetta, assembly GCF_000687185.1. Lineage (NCBI taxonomy): Eukaryota > Metazoa > Chordata > Aves > Pelecaniformes > Ardeidae > Egretta > Egretta garzetta. Next base: position 6,732,178 of record NW_009260410.1, read on the forward strand.
AACATTAAAGTAATATTAATGTTAATTTAGGCATCTTATTTTGATTTCTATAAGTTGCATTTACTGACCGATATCAGAGTGATAATAATAAAAATTAAATTAACTTTAAAAGAAAATTCTGTAGTTATTACTATGCTGCAGAGTTGAGCAGGCATACTGTGTTTATTTTTTGCCCTATGAAGCAGGGCGGAGTGATACTGGTCGATTACAAAAATATTTGTAAATATTGTACATAAGATATCTTCAACACTTTTTCATTAGCTCATCAAATGTCTAATTTTCTACTGTGATGAAAGTATATTCAAATTCTTCATGCAATCATTTCAGTAGAATTTTACATATGGAGCACTTTTGTGAACGGCATCTCGTAAAAAAATTGCCTCGGTCTCTGACATCTCTTAATGAAAGTAATACAGAGCTGGCAGGTAGCTTGTCTGCAAGGCTGTTTTGAATTTTATTTCATTCCTGGTTGTCTTGCTGCTGCTGCCTGCTTGTACAGATAAGAATACTGTGCTGGTCATTCTGTTTGAAGAAATGTGTGTTCGTAATCTCGGCAGAAGTCAAAGGCATCTCCTGTGGACTCGTGGAGGTATGCAAATGTTAGCTGTTACCCTGTTCTATCTGATACCACTGTGGCATGGTCTTTCTAGCAGTTGGGATCTGCAGTTGTGCATGTAGCAGGATTGCAATTTTGTCTTTGGGGTGGAAAACTCCTAGAACATTCTTATGTCAGTAACAGTGATTTAGAAAACTTGCCTCTTTTTGAGTTAGAGAATTGAACTTCATAAAATTTATAAATCTGAAATTTTGGATCTTCCTTTGTTTACTTACAGTTTTAATTTTCAATATGGAATTGTCTGCCTTCTCTCCTTCTGTGATACTAGTCCTCTGTTGAATAGGAATTTCAAAGGCTGATGGCAAAAAGCTAATGGTTTATGGGAGTGTTGCTTTTTAACAATATTTTTTCTTCTCCCTGTCATGTGTAGTTTAGAGAAAGAATGCCTGACTTCATACTGGGTTTCTCAATTGGGTCATGTAAAAATCACAGTAAATACCCTTATGAAAGAAGAAAAAATAAGTATTTTCCATCAGTTCTGTCAGCATATGCGTTATTCTGTTCCATTAGTGAAAGGAAAATGCATCCGAGTTCACTAACCTGCCTAGATGCTGATAGGGTAAATTTATTAACCTTGTAAATCAGCAATCATTCTCTGAAGTCACCTGATTCTAGCTTTTCTTTGTTTTGTTACAAATTGTATGGCATGACATCATATGTAGAAGCGTGTTGGAAATATAATGTGTGTGGTCTTGCAGTGACAATGTGCGTTTGCCTTCAAAGACTTACACTTTGAGCACGTGTTCTATGTATGACTTAACAGATGCTACAGATACCTCCCATGGTTGCTCAGTTCTGCCCCCCATACCATGTCCAAGCAGGTCATGAACCCACAATATGAATCCAAGTAATGAATTCCACTATATCTTGCATAGGACAGTGGAACCTGTGTGGATCGTGCTGGTTTCTTAGAGAGACTGTAATCAGCTTCTGGTAAAAAGAGAAAACCGTGCCTATTTCTGGGTATTGCTTTTAGTTTTGTTTGCATCATCTTGCATACTATGAATTAAATTGTCTCCTTCAGAGTCAGTTTTTGCTTTATTACTGCTGTGTCTGATCTATGTATATGTGGGTTCTTGATGGATAGTTATTTAAATGTATATTTGAAAACTGAAAAATACTGAGGAAGCTGTTGAGAGATTTTTATTAACTTATATTGATGTGCAAGTGAAAGATTGCGTTTCTCAGTACAAATGCATTGTGCCTAGGCGTGAGTGTTTTCATGCCTGCTTTGCAAGGTTTGGTATGGATGAAGTAATTTGGAATGGATTAAGTGGTTTTTATATGCATATAGCTCTTAGGAAAATTTGTGCTCTCCTTTTGCCTAACCATTTACAATATAAAGCTTAGTTTGCTGGGTTTTTTTAGTAAGGATAAATGAAGAATTAGCAAGGACTCTTCATCTTTGAAAACAGATGTGATTGTTCTTGCTGTGTTTCAGTCTTGAGTGCTAAAAAGCATGTGATGAAGCTGCTGGTAAACAATTCTGTTTTGAGGGTCATCAAGGTCTAAATGATACAGAATGCTGCTGTCTTAAAAGTTAGTCATGTGAGCAAAAGAGTTTTCTTCTATTATTTTGTATTGCATCATCTGGTAATAGAGACAACATGGAGCAACAAGTGTACATATCTTTTTACACCTGTGCTGAAAATCACACTTAGCTATATATTTTACAATCTTTCAGAATCATGGATCTGCAAGTCCTGCATGCCCAATCAGTGAGGCATATATGGTCTACATATGCCTGGCTGTAAGCATATGAATGCTACTGCTATTTAAATCAGTAAGCTCATTCAAATATTAAATGTCTTGATCAGTTTGAACTGAAATATTTCTTAGAAGGCAGCACATCAGCTAAGAAGAATAACTCCCATAATTTTCTCACGTCGGGGGGAAGTTGCACACATTCCTTAATCCATTTCGTAATACAATGCACACTGCAAAATAAACAGTTGTACTGTCCTTACACATCTATAGTTTACAATTTAAAATTTATAAGGAAATAATACTGTTTCTAAATTAACTAGCAGGCATACTGAGTAATGTCATTTAAAATTGATTTCATTTATCAGTCTAACCAGAAAGTATTAAGACTGTCAGACTGATGCATCTAACCAAAGGAAGAACACACAATTTGAGATTAATATCATTAACACATCAATATTTCATATGACAATAAATCCTCAATGCATCCTAATTCTTTGACATTCCAGTGCAACAATAATCATCCAGTGGATTTATTATGATAATTTTAGTATGCTTTTCTTCTCAAAGATTGTTTGAAAAGCAAATTATAATTATTATGAATGCTGGCATTGCAATTAAAAAATAGTTCTGAGTTATAAAACTATTTTGATGTTATAAATTGTTTCACATTAAGATCAAAGGGGAGAAAGTCAAAGCAGTATCAAGGGCTGGGGACTTTTTATTTTGATGAATAATTTCCAACTCCTGGGTTGTGGATACACTTTATTTTTTTGATTTAGCATAGATTAACTCTTCTGTTGTTAGATCTTTGTACTTGAAACCTTTAATTTGGTGCGAAGTGTACTAGCTTTTGATGTTGCTCTCTACTCTTAAGGACACTCTGCATCCCTCGTGCCCAGGATTTTGCAGTTCTAATTTCAGCCCCAAAGTCAGAATTTTTATGCAATGTAGGGTAACTCAGGCCCATTAAAAAGAGGACTACTGTGTAAGGATGTAGAAGGGCCACTTTCTTCCTCCTTCAAAACCAGATTAATATAAAGAATCTTCCCTGCTTGCCTGTAGTCCTTACTATATTCTGACTGACTCTGAAATTCTAGGACTATATGGGAAAAAATACTGAGATTAGAGATACTTCTGATACCCTACCATTTGTGGGAGTTCATAACACAGCTCAAGGTTTAACATTCACTTACAGTAACTACCTGCCACCACTTGCATTGGTGAAAGCCTCAGTTCAAGTCTGTATAAAAACAGTTTTCCTGGTAAAAATATTTTGTTGTGAATCTAGAAGAAAAGGAATTATTATAGTTTCTGGTTTAGAGCAATTTAAAATATTCATAAATATTTTATTTCATAGTTAGTATCTGTTTATTTTCCATTGATGTTTCTTTGAGTTCTGAGAAGCATGTCACACAGTTTTCCTATAAAAAAAAGAGGTGAAATTTTGAGCTCTGCCATTGATGACCATAGCAATCTTTTTTTTTTTTTGGACGGTCACGTGTGACAAAGGTAGATAAATACAAGTCTTAAAGGGAATGCTATTATAAAAATTTCCCTTTACATATGCTGATGCAAAGTATATTTGATATCTTATTCCATAATTCCAAGGCTGGAGTGCCTGGATGTGAAATGTTATATTATGGAATTTGAATTTAGACAAAATCTGGAGTTTTAAAATTTTATGGACAAAGCATGTTGTTTTCTAGCCCATCTTACACAACAGTAAACTTCAAATTTTCTTAAGAGTACATGTAGCTTATTTGACGAAGAAAATGGTGAGGTGAAAGAAAAATGCTTAATAAGTGTGCTTATTTTGAGCTAAGTGGATGTGTAGTAGCATCTCTACTGAGGGAAGATAATTCTAAATTCTCTTCCCCTCAAACTATCCTGATTTCTTTTCACATTTTGTTTTAGGCCAAACAAATGTTTTATGAAAATACACTTACACTTTGTTTGGTTAAGTCAGCATGACTGAAACAGCTGAAAGGAGAAATACTAAGCTTTGGCTGCTTGTGCACAGCTAAAGGATGTCCAAGGGGTGTACTCAACATGGTGCTGCTACTACAAATCTGTAAGTCCCTTGGCACAACACATTCATGTATTTTTACTCGTATATCAATGTACAGATGGTCAAGTCATGGGGAGGTGTTACAGAGGGAATAAAAAAAGGCTTTTATTAGCCCAAATTTAATTTTTTTCCCATTAAAGATATTAACGTGCTGTATCATACTACCACTCAAACTTTTATAGACTGCTTGTCCCATGGTCTTTTTTTTCTCCAACCTCTTAATGAAATTATAGTGGAATAAAAAGCAGTAGATGTGTCCTTCAGAGTGTCTTAGACTTCTATACTCTCAGGTGCACAGATGTTGATGAAGCAGCTGGTAAAACAGGGTGTGATCTATAAAGGCCACATTCAGTTTTGGAAGGTTTTGGTTGACTTTTTTTTTTTCTTTGGATTTATATTGTTTTTCAAGATCAAACTGAAGGTGCAAAATAGATTTAAAAGGGAAGCCAGAAGAGAATGTGCCTTTAAAATCAGTTTATGATAAAATATAGCACATTTCTTAAAAAATACAATCTTAATGACACTAGTAAAAACCCCACACTTCTTTTAAGGAAGGATGAAATAAAAATGTGTTGAGGCATAATTGGAGAATAAGAATGTCTTAGGTAGGAAATGGGGACTCTGTCCTTTTATTGCTCCTCACAGCCCTCTTATTACCTATTTTGCATTTATTTTCTAGAAGAGAAACTCTTCATGTTTGACGGCTTGAACAGATAGGTGCAGAGCAAAATACTGGGTGCTGTGCACCCAGGGAGAGAGATTAAAGATGTTTAATGAAGTTCAGGTTGCCATTTTCTAGCTGAAAGAATGCACCTGTCATCAAGACTGATTAGCATAGATTAAGATTTTGAGCTATGCTTTTTTAAGGTTCAGGTAGCCATCTTCTGTCACTTCGCAATTCTCATTGCAAAGTCAACTTGGATGATGTTAATTTTTTGTTCTTTTTGGGGAAAGTGGCAAAGGAAGAGGAAAGGGAACAACCTGATTTTAATGACAAGACCAGAGGTACTGTAAAGACTAGGAGTGAGTAAAGCACATGCCCTTTCCTTTCTATGCTGCTGGTTACAGAAGAAGTGATGTCTTGCTCTTTTAGCTAGTTTTCTGATACTGACTTAGTTAAACCTCAGTCTTGATGTCTTACCTTGCTAAAATACCTGGAATAACTCTGGGATACTATCTTTAAAACATATCTTAGGAGAATGGTGGAAGACATTAGTAAATAAATTCATTAACTACAAGCTGAAATAAAAAAAGTTGATTCCATGACATAGGGGTAATGACAGCAGGAAAATTATAACAGTAATAAAAAAACCACTTTTGTATTATAGACTTTGGTTTTGTTGAGGACTTGGAATTTGATCATTCACTGATGAATGCACTGTTTCCTTTTATGAAGACGATATGGAGTGTAAGATCATGTGCAATGAATGATATTCAGAGGTGGAAGGAGGACTGTGGAGAAGGACAATCAGTGATGGGAATAAAAAAAAAAAAACAAAAACCCAAGCATAACTAAAGGGTATGGTGTTGCAAGCTTTGATCTATGGCATTATTTGGCTACGTTCTATTAACACATCTATTTTATAAATGTAAAGTAAACACAATTAATTTATAGTGACCATTCTTATGATAGTAAATCAAGCTATTTTTCATTCATTAATAACAGGAGCTTGTTGTTTACTCTCCTCTAATGCTGCTTTGATTCCCGTTTATTTTTTGCACTTCAGAATATTGCAGTTATAAAGGGCAACAACAATAGTATTTTTTAGCCTTTTAAGGAGCATGATTATGTCCAACAATTAATTTTAGTAACTAATAATGATAACATTTCATGTACCCAGTGGGAATGAAAAGGTTGCATTGTGATTTGTGTAGCATGAGGTGATGTGGAAAACAGCAGTTAGAGCACAGTTTTCTTCAGATGTTTTCAAAAGAAAGGCTATGATCTTACTGTCAGACACTGTAGAATTCCTTAAAGATCTTGTCCTAAGCAAAGTTGAGTTAAGTTGAGGTGTTTAGTGAAGCTAGTGGAAATTGGAGGCCTTTGCTAGCTACAAACTTGTGCCCATTACAATCAGAAGAGTAATGAGATTTTAGTTAATAAAAATGTATGTTTCATTTCAGTTTGAACTTGTATGGTTGTTACTTGATAAACTATATCACATTGACAAAAATAATGAATGTGAGATTGTGTATTTTTTGAAGTCTAAGCATATTCCCTACCTTTGACTTTAAGAAATATTATACACAACATGAATCATTCTGAGGTCTATTTGGAGGCAATCAGAATAATTCATAGCCTTTAGAGTAAACCTTAGAGTTCTCATTGGATCAAAACTAAAAGGTCCTATCACCTATCTTCTCTGTCTCTTAATTACTGTTGCTTAGAACTTTTTAAATTACTTGAAAACTAGAGTAATAAAACAGGTATGATGATGTAGCAGTATCTTGTTTAATAATGAGTTAACTATGCTCCATGACTTTAGAAAGGAAAATTTGTAAATAACTCAATCCTATTCTTTAACTAAATCTTGAAATAAATACATTAAAATACTCCGATGACTGTAGTCATGGCCATGGTTTATGAACCATGGGCCAAATACCAAATGCTTTACTGTGGATACATCCCTAGCAGAACAAGGACATCAGGTTCTGATAGGGTTGGAATGCTCTTAAAGGGGAAATGCTTAGCCAGTGTACGGGATGCTGTTAAAGGGGAAATGCTTAGTTGCTAGAGTAGAGAAGCAGTAACCGCAAGTAGGGTAATATGATGATAATGAAATAACCAATGAGTGAGTTAGAGGCTTATATGCTTGCTGGATAGACAGTAGCATGTACGAATTAGAAAAGTCTACGTGACCGTGTGTACGGGACTTGGAAGAGTATAAAAGCTGTATGCAAAGCTATAATAAACGGCTTCTGGAGATCATATTGGTCGGCGTCAGAAGACTGGTCTTCCGCATGTGGTGACCCCGATGTGCCTACGATGGCGCACCCCGACGTGCCTACAATGGCACACACACACACACCCCGATGTGTCTACGATGGCACACCCCGATGTGCCTGCGATGGCACAGTGATTTTATGAAAAGGCGGAAGGACTCGGCTGATGACGGGGTAGCTGGGCTACACGGGATTTGAAAGAATATTGAAGACAC
>NW_009260410.1:6740117-6741441 GCF_000687185.1 Egretta garzetta
GGCGCAGGCGATTAGAGAAGAATTGTGTAAGCAAAATCAAGAAATGCAAAAAATCATTCAGAAGTGTACTGACTTGTCTCCAACTCAATCCGGAGATGGTCTGTCTGATGCAGATATATTGTTCTTACGAACTGAGTTGTCTAGGCATAATGCTGAAGCGCAAAAGCTAATAGATCGATTGGCTCACCTGCCTGTGCGAGACGATGAGATTTTACCAGGGTTGAAAGAGTTAACAGAGCAAACGGCAAAAGTCCGTGAAGCCCTAGGTACAGGCCGGTATGCAGGAATGTGACCACTAATTTCGCCTGAGTGAGAAGGAAAGCTAGGGAAGATAACTGAAGAGGAGCAAAAAGAATTAGAATATTGGAGGAGGAGATGTGATGATAACCAGGCGCATCAAGCTCAGACCTCAGGGCCCGGCTCACATAATTCCAACACTTTCCCTAATCCACAGGGCTCAGATAAGGACCCCCCAATCTGATTCAACGGTGGCACGGAGTAATTCGAAATACAATCATTGAAGGGGACTTCATGCCTAATACTACTGCCTTCCCTGTTCAGTTATCAACTGAGGAAATCTGAATAGACGGGAATGGCGACCATTGGAAATTAATGAGGGAAGGGCAAAAGGCAATTATGCAGTTCGGATTAGACAATCCCTATGTGCAGACTTTGGTAGAGCAAATTTTCACTAGCGAGGTCATGTGCCCTTTCAACTCTCGAAAACTAGCAGAATGTTTTCTTACACCGACACAGCGGTTGTTATGGCTATCTGACTGGGAACAGAAAGTGGAACTAGCGGTTGTTAAAAATATTGACGCTGGGAACGAACATTTACGAGCCGCCACCCCCGACATGTTGTTAGGCAAAGGCCAATTTGCAGATCCTCACACACAAGCCCGCATGCATGAAGCAATACTCCAACAGTCCCAGGCTTTAGCCCTAGCTGCTTTTAAGCAAGTTCCGCATATGGGAAAGCCGACACCCCCATATACCAATATCAGACAAAACCCAGGAGAACCCTTTATGACCTTTCTAGATTGTCTACAACAAGCATTAGATCGGGTCCCTGGTATGGCTCCGGATGTTAAGTCAGCCATCGGAATTCAATTAGCAGTACAAAATGCAAACTCAGAATGTAGAAGAGTCCTAGACACTTTACCAAGAACCGCCATATTAGTGGGCATGATGGAAGCGTGTAGTCGCATAGGGTCAGAAGAGCAAAAGGCTGCATTACATGCCAATGCCCTGGCTATAGCTTTGAAGCCATTACTCCAACAAGGAAATAGTGACAAAAGGCCAATATGTTACAACTGTGGAAAAA
>NW_009260410.1:6745035-6758755 GCF_000687185.1 Egretta garzetta
CCATCTCTGTCTTAAAGGCAATAGGACCCTCCCCCCTGCTTTAATACATGCCAAAGGCTTACAAGAAACAATAGACTGGTCCGACACGCCACAAGTGATGTGGCGGGATCCTATGAGTGGTACCTGGAATGGCCCCACAAAGCTACTAACATGGGGAAAGGGTTATGCTTGTGTAATTACAGATTCTGGACCACGATGGGTACCAGCGAAATGTATCCGGCCCTGGCTGCGACATCCCAAGAATGACGAACAACCTCAGAAGCCCGAATAACTGCGGCTGTGTTCCTTGGATACAGGTCATCTACCTGGACTGTGGAGATATTCACTGGACTGCTGTGACAGGATGCTTTTTGCATGGGAAGAGTGACAGCAGGATACTGCTCAACCTCATAATGGGGTTCAAGAGCTTAGCAGTGGGATTGTAAATATGTATATGGGTAATGGTATAGAAAATGGAGCAGATAGAGGGAGTTACAAGCATTAAGAACCGTAGAAACATGTGGTTAATATGGGCAAATGCGACAGGGCAAACATCCTTTTGCTTATCTTTAGTCATTTCAGGACACCCTTTTAGGATGTGCTTAATAGGGATGCCATATTTGAACATGAACAATACTAAACATGTCCATAGTGAACTCCACTTGCTGTCAGTGTTATAACTGCAGCAAGTCGCGGCTACAATGCCCCTGTCACAATGATACAGAGGTGTTAGCAGCTTTGATCACCAACAAATTGAACATCTCGCTGCCATGGGACCCACAGGAGTTAGATTTGATAACATCGCTAAATGGTAGTAATGGGTTCTTTACATTGGGAGGTAAGTCGTATAGTCACCGTGGTCAATATGGAAGAGAAAATTGGTCTCGATGGACAAATGTAAGTAGCCCGACTCCAGGGTATACATAAACATCCTTAACTGGCAACTATTGCCTCAGATCTGTCAGATCTGAAGCTCTCAATCAGGTATTCCATGTGTGGAACGATGATACCACGAAAGTCCTACCCCCAGATTATTTTTTGATATGTGGAGATCGAGCATGGGCAAGTATTCCAAAAAATGCAATAGAAGGCCCATGCTATTTTGGTAAGCTAGCATTGTTTGCCCCTACTCATGCTAGCTTTTGGGCTGCTGAACAGCAAAACAGTTGACTATCACTTCTGAAATTCTGACCAAACTTACGGTTGGCATAGTGTAAGGCATGCAGCTCTACAGAACAGAGCTGCCATAGACTTTTTGCTGTTAGCACAGGGTCATGGATGTGAAGATTTTGAAGAGATGTGTTGCTTTAACCTGTCTGATCACTTTAAGTCCATACATAGTAAGTTACAACAACTACAAGGGAATGTGAGAAAGCTACAAGTTAACAAGAATCCGTGGGACACGTTTTGAGATAATTTGGGTGGGGAGCACTGAAATGGCTGTGTGATTTACTAATGCATGCTTTAGTATTAATTTTAGCTGTTTTGCTTATATTAGTTTTAAGTCTTATAGTATTGCGCTGTGTAACTGATATGATAAAGAGAGCTATGCATGGAGTTTGGTTAGCATAAAACAAAGAAGGGGGAATTGTGGATACATCCCTAGCAGAACAAGGACATCAGGTTCTGATAGGGTTGGAATGCTCTTAAAGGGGAAATGCTTAGCCAGTGTACGGGACGCTATTAAAGGGGAAATGTTTAGTTGCTAGAGTAGAGAAGCAGTAACCGCAAGTAGGGTAAGATGATGATAATGAAATAACCAATGAGTGAGTCAGAGGCTTATATGCTTGCTGGATAGACAGTAGCATGTATGAATTAGAAAAGACTACATGACCGTGTGTACAGGACTTGGAAGAGTATAAAAGCTGTATGCAAAGCTATAATAAACGGCTTCTGGAGATCATGTTGGTCGGCGTCAGAAGACTGGTCTTCCACACTTTACAGTTAACATTTTTTGGTAGGGTATACATTAGTTGTGCTGTAGTGACTCTGCTCACCCCATCTCAATTTTCACTGAGATCCTTTTGTAAAACCACTGATGCCCAATACAGGGGAAGCCGTAGGGGTTTGCAATCCATCGGCAATATGTCCTGCCTTCTGTGATGTGACAGAGAAGAAACAGCTCTGTTGGAAAGGTTGTAATGGGCTTGTCCAGGTGTGGCTTTCATGGCACATCTGATCCTACCTTGTATTCTCTTTTGTATACCTCTTCTTTGTACAGCCCTTATGGTGAAATGATGCTGGTTGAATGACTGAGAAAGTATAGCAGTTCTCCCTTTTATGTGGTACTTCATCATATTCACAGAACAGTCAGTGGCAAAATTTTGTTCACTTCCTTGGGAATAGAATGAGCTGTAAAAAGCTGATCCAGCAATGAAACTTCCATTGATTTCCTCCCTTTCCCCAAAAGGTACCTGAGAAGACTTTCAATAAGCACCATCTTGAACTCAAATCTCCCTTAAAAAGAAGTCACTTTTTCTAAGGTATTTTCTCACTATTACATTCTATACCAAAGCTCATACTGCAGGTTATAAACTTGTGATGTACAAATTATTCAGGTCTGGTCCTGTTAGAAATAGCCATTGTTAGTTGGAAAATCATTATGTATTGCTAATAATATAACCTCAGTGTATTTTTGACATACCCAGATACCCCCACAATATAGAGCTTTGTCACCAAGCACTTGTGAATAGTACACATTTCCAATGGCATTCTTATTTCATTTGTCAAATTAAGTGAGCAAATTTTTGTGCAAAGTAGGTTGGAAGTCTCTTCTGTCAACATTAATAGTGTAATCTTTATGAACAACAGCAGCAAAAAACCCAAAGATTCTCATGACTTATATATCTAGCCGTGTTAGAAATGTGCTAGGAACTAAGCGGTAAATATAATATGCAACATTTTCAAGATTATGGGAAAAATTGAGATGTCTCGGCTATCTCCACCCAAGATATCTGCATGGGATTGGCAGATACAGCACAAACTTCAGGAGACCTGCATCCCTCTGGAATGGCAAGTTAATATGAGACAGGACTTGGCTGCAACAGCACTAGATGTTGATGCCTGCACACCTGAATCACTTTCTCAGACCCATTCATATTGTGTACAGACATGGGCAATTTTTTTTTACATATGACCCTATTGGCTAATAGAAAGATGGAAAGCTAGGTGGCCCAGAAGTTCTCCTTTGCCAACAATGATGTGTTAGCATATTTTATTATTTTTCTGTGCATGCCTACTCCATTTTATCTTGCTTGAACAGACTCTACAACTGCTTGTTTGACAAAGTATGATTTAAAAGTTATGTCAGTTCATGAAAATAATTTCAAGACCAGAAAACAAGAATAGTTTTAAGAAGTATGAGAAGTATTGAACTACATTTGAAAAAAATAATTTATTTAGATTCTGTTTATCACTCCTAATCATCAATCAAGAAGATTTATAGTACTCTTCTCTATGATTAGAAGAGACTTGGATTAATTATGTTGCAAATTGACTTCTTCATTTTTATCCACTTAATTGAAATTGTAACATGGTCAGAAAAATAAGTAAGGAGATATAATGATTCTGTATTAAACTAAATATCAAAAATGGAAAGTTTCACAAGTAGATGATAATAGGCTGAAAATAGAGACTGAAAAAATGCTGTGGTCTCCCAAATTATTTAAGAACATACCTATGTCTTTTGAATATTTAGAAATTGAAATGCATCTCTTCAGATGAGTCCGTAACTAAAAGTGCACATAGCATCTTAAGAAATTAAGATCAAAATGAGATTTGAATAAGGAGCCACATAATCAATTGTTTAAGTACAGACAGTAAGAGTGTGGAAACTTCACATAAAATGCAAGACAGCAGAGAGGCATCTGTTTGTGAACTGGATACCCAGAGTTTGAGGCCAGAGATCACCAACTGCAAAACAGACCTAGATCATAAAGTCTATTTACAAATTTTAATATCTGCTTCCTGGAATCAGTAAAATCTTTCACAGTCTTCCAGGAAACCTGCACAGCCTTACATATTGCTTGTAGGGGTTCTTCTTTAGTCATCTGTTTGTTAGATGTAAAGATGCCAAGAAGATTCTGATATGAGTTCTTCAATAAAGTCACTTTCCTGTCCTTGAGTTCAATAGTATAAAGTAAATTTAATTTAAATTTCTTCATGTTTATTTGGTACCAGGCTTGGTTCCATTTCTTTATTGAAATTTTGGAGAAAAACAATTCCCAGAATTCAGTCACATGAGCAGGAAGCACTTCTTGTTAAGTTCTCTGAGTTTACCTATTTAATATCGGTAGATTGTATGCTTTGTCTTGGGCTAACTGCTGTGGGCTAAGATTAGCTCCTTAAACCCTCTTCAGCATTCCTCTGGTGCCTAGTATTTAGTAAGTGTATCTAGTGAAAAATTTCCAATGACTTTCACTGGGTAAAATCTGGTTGGTTAAAAATGCTGTTCTCATGAAATTATGGATTTGAAAGAGAACTTCTGATTTGAAAATTACAGTTAACATCATTGTGTAGATTGTCATAACATCATAAGCATCATGATCATAGTATGATCTTACCAAATTTATAACCAGTAAGTCTGTTAATCTTTCTGCATTTTAGCATAGATTGCTTTTAAGCTTAAGTGGGTTCTTGCTTCAAAGCCACTTGACTTTCTAAATTTATTACTATTTAAAACATTAATGTATTTTGTTTACTGCTGGAATGTATGACAGTAAGATATTAAAATTTGCATTTTTAAGGGGCAAATATTTTTATTTAGTTTTGAAAAATGACTGTCTATTGTGCATGAATGATTGTGAGACTTTAATATCCTGCTGGGGAAAAAAAACTCTTCATCTAATTAACTATGTGAAAGGGCCAGTAGTTATATATTCAAGATGCAGGTGCCTGCAAAGGACAGATTGAATAGTTCTATTTTTATTAAAAGATGTGAGTGTACATAGGTGTAAATAAGCTGCAACGTTATAAAAGCTGAGGTAGTGTTTCTTCCTTAATTATTGATTTTCTCTTCAAATCTGCTAGAAATAATCTCTTAAAGTAGCAGAAAGTATATAATATAGCATATATAATATACTTCAGATCTGTATATTTTTCTTTCTAATTATTTTTGGAGCAAGTTTTGCAGCATCTGTCTAGATTACTTATGTGCAAAATTCACCTGTGAAGGGATTCTCAAGACAACTATGGGTTGTAGACCTGTGTCTTAAGACTCCAAATAGATTAAAAATAGCAAGATTATTCTTGAATAATACCTCTTATGAAGCTGAGCTATCAAACAGACATTTTCTGCATTCACTATGCAAAATAAAAAAAAAAAGCCTTATCATAATATACAAAGGCCAAGCATAAACTGTGTTGGCTAGATAACAAAATTCTATATAATCAGCCTTTCCTCAAACTCTTCCAGGAAATTTATAACACCCAAATGTCATGAATGTTTCTCCATTATTTAAGAAGTCATGATGAAGCTCTGATTTATAATCATAGCTCAAAAAATATCTTAGTAATTTTGATATTTGGTGAACGTTGAATCTGGCCTGTATTGTATTACTCAACTAATGTATAACGTAGTGTAGATAATGATTGTGGGCTAATTCTTTAAATGCCACATAACAACTTAAAAATTATACTAGTAATAATACTTTGGATGACTTTTTACTTGCGTATTACATGAATAGACCAATTATACATTTTATGTTTGAGAATTGATACTTGAGTGGAATACCGTTACTTTGGTGGAAGCTCCTCTGTAATTTTAAAGCAGCTGGGGCACAGATAGGAAGAATTTAACAAGAGCTGTTTATGAAGTTGACAGTATTTTCTGTGTATCAATGATTTCTGCTTTGCTGTTTCATGGCTTGTAGCTCTTGTGATAAGATGATGGATATATTCAGGAAAATAAGGGATTTTTCTCCAGTTGTCTCCAAGGTACAGCAAGCAAATTTTGAAAGATACCACTGATTAATATGTAACCTTTTACTTTAACAAAAACATAGGGATGAAAATGTATTATGCATCTTCACACTTAAATAACAAGAAGTATTTTTAACTTTGCCATAGACTCAACAATATACAGTAGATGTTTACATTGTTGAATTATAAAAGTAATTAAGGCTTCTGAAATGTAATTTTATTGGATGTATCATAGAACAGGGTTGTCACAGAATAGCTGGCTTCATTTGTGGGCATTAATCCTCTAGGCGATTAAAATCCTGGAGGGAATTTCACACAGATGAGTTATTTAACTGACAAGAAGCTTACTAAATAGCACAAGAAAGAAAATGCATTTACAAGAAATTGGTCAGTTGGTACATCAAACCAGTAGTTAATCTAAAACTGGCAGTGGAGCACATGAATGTGGCTCTGAGGAATAAATTTGCACATAGGTCATGCATTTCTTCCACATTTGCACTTACAAGAAATCTGTTCTATTTTCTGAGGGTGTGTTTGAGGAGCTTTTCCATATATGCAAGCAAATGATCCAGAAATCCAATGCGTGAAGTGAGATTGTTGATTACTTTCTTGGGGTGCTTAATTAAAACTATTATTTTCTTTATATAAGAAGGTATCTTGAAAGTTTCCTGGATGAGCATGATAAAATTATGTAATAGTTGTTTCACATAAGGTTTTATCAACCATGTCATGTAGCTACTGTTGCCATAAATAGTTAACTGCTGCATTTTTGAATGCAAAGTAGTGCATAGCTCATTCAAAATTTAGATTGCTGATATTGTAATAACTTTTAGATTTCATACCAAAATTCCTGCAGTTTACATTTGATGGTTACCCAGAGTAACCACCATTTTAGACTGTTTAAAATAACAGAAGGCCAGTATATTAGTTTTGTGTGGGCACCGATCAGAAAGGATGACCTTCCTTCTGTTGATGTGGATCAGGTTAGGGATCTTTTAAGGAAGCTGGACACCCACAAGTCCATGGGCCCCGATGGAATGCACCCACGAGTGCTGAAGGAACTGGCAGGTGACATTGCTGAGCCACTCTCCATCATCTATAAAAGGTTGTGGAGAACAGGAGAGGTGCCTGATGACTGGAAGATAGCCAATGTCACTCCAGTCTTCAAAAAGGGCAAGAAGGAGGACCCAGGGAACTACAGGCCGGTTAGTCTCACCTCGGTCCCTGGAAAGGTGATGGAACAACTCATTCTGAGTGTCCTCTCCAAGCAAGTAGAGGAAAAGAAGATCATCAGGAATACCCAGCACGGATTTACCAAGGGGAAATCATGCCTGACCAATCTGATAGCCTTTTATGATGGCATGACCGGCTGGGTAGACAAAGGGAGAGCGGTGGATGTTGTCTACCTTGACTTCAGCAAGGCTTTTGATACTGTTTCCCATAACATCCTCATAGGGAAGCCCAAGAAGTATGGGTTGGATGAGTGGACAGTAAGGTGGATTCGGAACTGGCTGAATGGCAGGGCCCAGAGAGTTCTGATCGGCGGGGCAGAGTCCAGTTGGAGGCCGGTAGCTAGTGGAGTTCCCCAGGGCTCGGTACTCGGCCCGGTCTTGTTCAACTTGTTCATCAATGACCTGGACGAGGGGATAGAGTGCACCATCAGCAAGTTCAAAATGATGAAGTTCAACAAGGGCAAGTGTCGAGTGCTGCACCTGGGGAGGTCGAACCCCATGCACCATTACAGGCTGGGGGGTGACCTGCTAGATAGCAGCTCTGCTGAGAGGGACCTGGGAGTCCTGGGGGGCAATAAGCTGACCATGAGCCAGCAATGTGCCCTTGTTGCCAAGAAGGCCAATGGTATCCTGGGGTGTATTAAGAGGAGTGTGGCCAGCAGGTCGAGGGAGGTTCTCCTCCCCCTCTACTCTGCCCTGGTGGGACCCCACCTGGAGTACTGTGTCCAGTTCTGGGCTCCCCAGTTCAAGAAAGACGAGGAACTCCTAGAAAGAGTCCAGAGGAGAGCTACTAGGATGATAAAGGGTCTGGAGCATCTCCCCTACGAGGAAAGGCTGAGAGAGTTGGGCTTGTTCAGCCTGAAGAAGAGAAGACTGAGAGGGGATCTCATCAACACATACAAATATCTTAAGGGCGGAAGTCAAGAGGACGGAAGCAGTCTGTTTGCAGTGGTGTCCAGCGACAGGACTAGGGGCAATGGATGCAAACTGAAACATAAGAGGTTTCAGTTGAATATGAGGAAGAACTTCTTCACTCTGAGGGTGGCAGAGCACTGGAACAGGCTGCCCAGGGAGGTTGTGGAGTCTCCTTCTCTGGAGATATTCAAAGCCCGCCTGGATGAAGTCCTGTGTAGCATGCTCTAGGTGAGCCTGCTTTAGCAGGGGGGTTGGACTAGATGATCTCCTGAGGTCCCTTCCAACCCTTACGATTCTGTGATTCTGTGATTCATTGAATAAATAAATGGTCACGGTTAAACACAATGAAATATTGTTTTTTATATATATATATATGCAAGTATATAAAAACTTTGGCTTTTAGGTAATTTTCTTTCTCATTTTCTTTTTACACTGATGACATACAATGCAGAGTATTTTTTCACAAAATTGACATTGTGAGATGAGCCTTGTAGAACTGCACTTTAATTTGCTTTTTAAAGGTAAATAATTTTGTGTTATAGACTTTGTAGATAAAAAGTTGTTTGCTGTTTTATTTAGAAGCTGTAGTGACTAGTTTCTAGTATCTCGATATCGAGGGAGAAATGTCTACATAATTTGTGACTGATTTTGAGTGTGCTATTGATAAGGGTTAAAGGGAATAGGAATGTAATTTGGTCTAATTCCTTGCTGGTTATATGGACTCCATTTGGCATTGCAACTTTATACTAGCTTGTAAATTAAGGGATATCAGGCTTGCTCTGACTTGACTACAAGGTCAGTAAGGGACACAGAGAATGCCGCTGGCAAAGGTGTCAGTGACTCAGTAGGTGACACTTTTCCTTATGAGTCAGCAATAAACCCATGCCTCCGCAGAGAGCTGGAAGGCAGACTGCTTCTGATTGTACCATTTTTAGGCAGGAAGTAAAGCTTTGGTCTTGGCCTTCTGCAGTCATTAAAGGCTCTATGGCGTGATTTACAACAGGAGGGGTATTTGCCCAGAGGTCATGGTGAAATTGCAAAATCAGGTAATGGTAATTATAACTTACCTCAGATGTCCCTGGAAAATTTGAAGACATTATAATTCCTCAATCATTGCCAGTTTTATTTTCCTGGCCAGTACAGAGTCCCTGCCACAGCTGATGAAACGGCATGCCAATTACTCTCTTCTTCACTTCCTATCTTGTATTTTTTCTTATGATATGGAGATTAGGAGGCTCACTTAATTGCATAAGGTGGAATTGCAACAGGCATTCCTAAGCTCTTACTCAATAAATTGGGTTATAACAGAAATGCAGCCTGTCATCCTTCTGAAACTCTCAGATCCCCTAACAGTTTTGTGTGCATTGGGGGGGATTAGAGTAGGCAAAATTCTCAATAATACTAAACCAGTTTGGAGTCTTGATGGGTGACTTGTTAAAGTCACTATCCAGATTAGGAAGTAGGTGTAGGGCACAGGATGCCTCCTGTACATAATTTCTTCCTATTTGTTGATGATGGTTTTCCTGTTCTCCAGAATGGGGCAGAAGAATGTGTCCTCATCATCTTCAAGTAAAATACCTCACATGAAAAAGAAATGTTTCCCAGATACTTGTCTACATGTGGCATTTGGTTTCTAAATGTTGATTTTACATGTATGCAAAAAAAAAGAATACTACTATCCTTTTAACAAGCTGAGAGAAATTATGGTTCAGAATCCAAGTGATGTAGACAGAATTAGGTGTGTGGACTCAAATATGTGATGTGGAAATCCTCTATTACTTGGCTGTTTAGCCATGCTAATTGCCAAACTCAACGAATAAGTAGGCAGCATAATTAAGCCAAAAATCTCAAGTCTTTTCCTGGGTAGATCTCTTTGAAACCCACATTGGTTTCTCCCTCTCCAGTGAAACATGCCAATAGACTGGCTCCAGAACATAGTCAGACTGCAGTTTATTAAATAACTGTTTTTGCTCTTTGAACTGTATGCAGAAGATGTTGTAGCGCCGTATGAAGTTGGATTTTAATTTAATCCTAGCTCTTATCCACTCAAATTCTCTCAAACCTCTCTATTGTCCATTTGAGTATAATTTTCCAAACTTGTTTGCTGATCTTGTACTGGGATCTATAGATAGTAACCACATTAATTGGAATCATGCTGGGATGCTAAGGGCTGTTATTCTAGCAAGGGCATGGAGTCTCTGTGCCAGTGCATGATTATATAGAAATTAAACATTCAGTAATTTTTGACTTAAGTAGATCATTTGGACTGAGAACTGTAGTAAGTTCATTGAAATAACAGTAAAAAGAATACATGGGGTTTTGTCTCCTACCTGTCACTTGTTTCATGAAAAAATGGAATGAAGATTTTTTCAACGAAGGAAAAATCAGACAGTTGTCAAGTACCAGTCTAATTCATGTTTCCTTTTTTCAAGGATGTATAAAAGATTTTGGATTTTATATACATTGGAAATAATAGTGCTAGGTCTTACCAATATTTCACTCTTCTCTTCCTCCCCAGTAAAGTGCATTTTCTGAAACTCAGTGCAGTAAGATACAGATGTTGTCATGGTTTTAGGAGCTGATTATTTACTTCTCTTTGTTGCCAGGTATCATTGTACTGTGATTCTGTACCTGACTGTAATAATAGCTTTTTACTTTTTCACTTCTTTCCGCTAAGGTCAAAGTAGCTGGCTGTATTAAAAACATAAGGTTTCTGAAGTCAAACATGCATAAAAAAATGCAATGCATATATACCATAATGAGAAACTTGTACTGTCGGGGACAACTATTTTTTTCTAAAGTTTTTTTTACTGAGTTTTAGTATCAAAAAAGTATGTTTTAAGTCTTTTAAAATATTGACTGTAAATTCTGACTTTAATTAATTGACTGCCAGTTTACATTCAGCACAGCTATGGGCTTGTTTTCAGTCTTATTTTATTTTTAAAGTGAATAAATTAAGACTAGCAAGCAGAGAAAAACTAACGAGGAAGCATTCACAGAATGTAGAAATTTTATCTAATATGAAGTAAACAAGTATAGGCCCTATTCTTTATCCACTTTATATTTTTAAATAAGCCCAAAAGTTAAATTCAAAAAACCAAGCATGTTAACATTGCACTAACTTAATCTAATTAAATATTCTGAAGATAACTTTTAAGGTAGGTTCAGCAACATTCAAGCTGGCACCAGGCAAACTAATAGTGAATTCAAAAGCTCTGGATAGAGCAGTAATGAGTTAGGGCTCATATCATGTAAGCCAGCTCAGGAATGGAAGAAATGGGACAGCATTCACATGTTGCAGTGCCATGAGGATGTTAAGTAGATAAGGGCAACCTTGTAAATTTGATTCTGGATCTGAGCTAGCAAGTCATGAGCTAAACAGCTTAAAATGTTGATTCAAATTCCTAAGGAATCTGGTAAGGGGCAGCATATATGATTGCTAGAGAAAAGTTCTCTCAACTTCTGTGAATACACCCTCTGCTAGATGTGAGAACTGATTATCCTGAGGTGAATTGCATTTTGGAACTTTACAAGGCACAGGGATCACTCGTCCATCTGTCTGTCTCTTTAAGGAAAAGAATTCTGGGCAGAGGGCACTTTGACTGAGCGGTGGAAATTTATTATTAAAGCAGGTTTATCCAAACAAATATTTTGCCTAAAAGACTTTCCCAGAAGGTTACTTTATGGAAATGTTCAGGTGTTCAGTGCTGTGATTGTTCTTGTATTTGGACACCAAATTACACCAAAGGAGGAAGAATAAGACTGCAGTAATATAAATGAACTGGATTAAAAAGTAGATTCAAGGAAAATTTCAGAAGTCAAAGATGGAGACAGGTTCAGAGTAACCTGAAATTGCTATCCAAGATTTTTTGGGAGGAGTCTTAAACTTTTTGGAAGATTACTGTTCATGTATTCCCTAACTAATACATTGGGTCTGTTAGACATAATCAGCCAATTCATTTTTAACACAAGATGACTTTGAGGAAAGCTCTCTGACACTAAAAAGAAAGAAAAGGTTTTGTGGAAATTTCATATTTTAGAATCACTGCTAAAACAGAGGTGGTGTTTTGTTAGTGAGAAATGTCAGTGAAATTTAAAACATTGTGATTTCCTGAGGAGTGGCACTATGATAAATTTCCTTTGTAAAATACTTAATTTGCAGTACAAATTTTGTGCTATGCAGTAACCCATTTCTCTAATACTTAAACTCTTTAAGGAACAATCGACATAAGGGGCAACAATTTGCTGGTTGCAGAGAAAGATGACATTTGTATGATCCAGATGATAGAGAAAAAGTAAAGTAAGAAATGCTGTGAAATAGACACATTGTGTTTGCATACACCTGAAAAAGGTTTCTATGTGAACATAAGATACATAGGCAAATATCTGCTTTGAATGATATTTAGCCAATTAACATCAATGCTAATATATGGATCATTATCTCTAAAGATGGATTCAGCCTTTGTATATTTTCATGTCTGTTTACTTCAGTTTAGCAGCATGAGGTACAAGCCTGAGGCTATGCAGTCTTTCTTGTTTGTGCCCTCAGGTGTATGGTGACTATTCTATACAGAAAGTGGGTAGATCTGGGCAATAATGAGCTTTCTAGTGTAGGGACTCTTGGAGCATATGTTGATACATCCATCACGTGGCATGGAGTTACTCAGTCCACTTGATTTGATAATTTGCTTCTAAGAATCTAATTTTTCTAAGAAAATATTATTGTTTCTGTATATATATTACTCTATGTCAATAGCTGCAAACATCATTCAGTCTGAGCAGTATTTATACGATTTATTGGCTACTGTTCCCTCTGACTTTGTGGAGCACAAGTAGACCTAACTGTCTTAATAATGAATTATTGCTAGGTAATTAATCAGCATCTCCTAGTTCAATTGCCTCCTGGAACTT
Organism: Egretta garzetta; assembly: GCF_000687185.1. Classification (NCBI taxonomy): domain Eukaryota; kingdom Metazoa; phylum Chordata; class Aves; order Pelecaniformes; family Ardeidae; genus Egretta; species Egretta garzetta. The sequence goes on from NW_009260410.1 coordinate 6,757,992, forward strand.
ACCATAATTCACCTCCATCAGCCAATACATATAGACTCTAATTGCCTCATAATATTGTCAAGAATATATCAGCTAATATTGAAAGGATCTGATTGCATCTCTTTGAGCTAAGCAACATATATTAGTGTTCTGCCCCTATTCTCATTCTACACATTTATCTTACCAATGTCATGAGCTGGATTGAGGACACATCATCAGGGTGCAATCAGGAGCAAGTCTGTCAAAGTGAACAGTAATTTCAGTCTTGCAGTGTGAAAAGAAAAACTCCCCACAAGGCAAGTTGCATAAACTACTGGGTACTGACAGCTGGGGCAGTAGAAATTCTCCTTTCAGTGGAATTATTTTTAAACACGAAGATGAAAACATAACTATAATGGTTTGCATGCTTAAAAGGTGTAAATAAATTAATTTGTACTCTCATTTCACTCAGTGAAATTCACTCGGCTTCATTTTGGAGCATTGGACACCTTTTTGAATTTCAAAGTATATCTGATTATTTACCTAATATTTGGGGAAATTATTCAAATTTGCTTAACATAGATGTTGTTCTATTCTAGACCCAAGACACTTCCATATTATTTTTTATTTTGATTAGTATATTGAAGTTCACTGACACTAAAAAATGTGGTCTTATTTCTCCAATTAATAATAGCATAGTAATTGCATTTTTATTGGTCTTTATTTGGATGCATCCCTGTCCCTATGGAAAAATGTTTTTGAAGATAAAGTGAGGTGGAACACTTCAAATAAAAAGCCAGGCTGAA